>NC_136511.1:31028720-31038720 GCF_053919585.1 Euprymna scolopes
TATACAAATTTAGCCCGAGTGTTCAAGATCTCGCCTAATAGTGAAATAGATTATTTGTTTGAAAAAACATATTTTGCACGGAAAGTACATTAATCCATTAATTATTCCAGAATATGAAGAACTTGAAGCACAAAAACTCACTAAAATGAGGCCATTTAGCCTTTAATGAATTAACAACTGTTGATATGCTCTAAAACAAAACGACCAAACTTGTGAACTTTATTGGAAGTACGTACGCTGTATGCGTATTCATATAGATATTATTCGGAAAAAATGCGCTTGTATAAAGATTGCATGGGCAAATATATTTACAGTTTGTTATTTCCCCAAATTTTATTAAAATTCATGCGATATTCACGAACTTATGACATTTTATTCTTTACCAATAAATTTTCACTGTCCTCACTATATATATATATATATATATATATATATATATATATATATATATATATATATATATATATATACATACATACATATCTATATGTATTTATATATATATTTCTTCAAATCAATGAGCTATAACAAGTTTTGAAATAACGACGGAACGTTGATGAATGCATAAATATTTTTTGCTATTTTTACACACACACACACACACACACACACACATATATATATGCATTATATACATCTACATATTATATATCTATATTATATACATGCATATATATAATATAGGTATAATATGTGTATATATATATATTATCTATAATATAAACCTTAATGTCTCTGTCTGTGTCTGGTCACGAATAGGCTCCTATATGGTTGATGATTAAAAAAAACTGATTCCATATAATGATAGCAGATGTATCGAGATACATGAATGGGTATGTTTGATCTGGCAGAACGGTGGTTCATTAAAATTGTGGGGTCTGCGTTCGCCACTGGTCCACAAAGTATGGAAATAAAAAATTAAAAAAAAAAACCGTTTACAAGTGTTTTTGATATAGATGTACATAAGAATACTTTGATAAGTATGTTTTTACTTAAATAGGGATGGTATAATAAAATTGTGGGGTCTGCGTTCATGCCTGGCCCCCATAGAATGGAAATAGGCACAAACTTTAATAAAGACTTTTCAAATCTATCTGTGCAAATATACTTTTATAATTATGTTTCAGTTTGAAGAAATATGGTATAATAAAATTATGGGGTGTTCGTTCGCACCTGACTCCATAGCATGGAAATATATCGCAAAGTTTAACAAGGTTTTTTTAATATAGATCCACAGAATATTGTGATAAGTGTTTCAGTGTGAACAGGTATGGTATAATAAATTATTGGGTCTATCTATATTATTTTTACTTTCATCATATTTTGCTTTGGTTTTAATACCCCCAAATTCGTAGCTATCTCTTTACTACCCTTTCTTTTCATAACCTATCATACTTTCATAAATCAGAGTCCATTTCCTATAGACTGTTTTTGAACCCAGTCAACGACAGGTACTTTTGCTAGTATATATATATATATATATATATATATATATATATATATATATATATATATAGTAAGTTATAAAATATATATAGCGATTAAGCTACACTGAATATTCCGCGTTTCATCCACTCTCGGACTCTTCAGGCTTATGCGCCTAAGCCTGAAGAGTCCTAGAGTGGATGAAACGCGGAATATTCAGTGTAGCTTAATCGCCATATATAGTTTATAACTTATATAACATATATAGTTTATAACTAGCTCTACCTACGTATTGAGCACTTTTGAAGTAAATACTTAAAGTTTACGCATAAATTTATAATTTCATATATTAATTTTATGTGAGTAAATGAAGTAGTTATATATATATATATATATATATATATATATATATATATATATATATATATATATATATATATATATATATATGAAGAGAAGTTATGGTTCTGGCGACATCAACTATTTTCTTTCACAAGGCCTTCTTTAAAGTAAATTGCTCTCCTCCCTCATGAACCCCTCTTTTCAATATTATCAAGATATACTCAATGGGGTTAAGGTCTGGAGAACACGGTTGCCAGGTTATGAAGTTTTCTCCAACGAAACTCATAAATTCAAGGAAGGCTGCAGTCGCTCCAGCAGAAGTTTACGAATATCACAATCTGAAAGGTTTTTACTGCAGCCCTTTTCTTTTTTGGATTTGGTGTTGGTGTTTTTTAGGAATGAAGGCAACGTTTTGGATCTTTTCCAGCTCCATGGCTTAATCTTTGATGGACAATCCTTCAGCGAGTCCAGCAATAATCCTTTGCTTTTCGATAACCTTCAATCGCTTGCTTTTTGGCTTGTAAGAGATCTGCAATAAAGCGATGGACAGTATAAATTACTAGATACTAAATAAAATGCCATAACCTCGTGAATATCGCATGAATTTGAATAAAATTATGAGAAATAACAAACCGTGAAACAGTCATTTTATGATACAATTTTTTTTTGTGACGTATATTTAGTGAAATATTGATATTTTACTAATTTGTAATAAAGCGATGGACAGTATAAATTACTAAATACTAAATAAAATGCCATAACCTCGTGAATATCGCATGAATTTGAATAAAATTATGAGAAATAACTAACCTTGAAACAGTCATTTTATGATACAATTTTTTTTTTGTGACGTATATTTAGTGAAATATTGATATTTTACTAATTTGTAATAAAGCGATTTACACAGTTTATATATAAGATAGTGAATATTTCGCTTTCTAAATAAAGTAAGCTTTTCCTTCCAATTTGTGTATTCTAACTCATTTTTAATCATTAAACAAAGTTTCAACTCAAATTAGAAAGGAGTTAATGGGTTAAAATATCATCTAGATAAACGCTTTCCTTCTCTGTCACTCTCTCTTTCTCCTCTCTCTCATTCGTTCTTAATACTTTTATTAAAACACAATGCCATTATTTTATTAGTCCGCGTTAATTAACAATTACATATTTGTTGTGTTCTGCAAATAACCTCCAGTCGGTTAATTCTTTCATCTTCAGAAACTATTCTGCGCATTCCACGAATATGAAGTCATGTAAAAATTAAATTAGGTATTTCTTGTGAAACTCTTTTTTCAAAATCAATAATCCAATTTCTAATTTTCTGTTTATAAAAGAAATACAAATGCGTATGAGAGTTCTCTTCGCATTGAACAAGCATAAGAATCGCTGACACGTTTTTACGCACAAGCAATGCTTCAGAAACGCGTTTTATTTAATTAGGTTGAAAACCATAATTAATTATGTATACTATGTTTATTAGCGAGAACTAGAGAGAATTCGTTATAAGAAAGTTTTGGCAGAAATAATTAGACATTTACTGTAGACATTAGTTTTACAGGAGAATATCGAAAACATTATATAATTTATAATTAATTGCATGCGCCCTGGACACATATATACAGATCATCGAAACTAAGCAACGATGAGCCTGGCCAGTACCAGATAAGTGACTTTTCGGAAGGTTATGTATCTCGTAGAAATGTACAGGTTGTGCGTGTATGCATTAATTCACTAGGAGAGATACGTCACTAATGTTCGTTTAGACATGCACCCAGGAGAAAGAAAAAACTCTATCGTCTTTCCTTCAAACTATGAACTAAAAATGCGTTTCTGTACATGAATTTAAATTTGAATGTGCACAGACGTTGCATAAGCTGTGAACGATGAAGTGTTATATTAAAGTTCTATCTGAAAAGATATTGAGTCCTTTATATGAACTATTTCTGTTGACATAATTCGGCTTGTATATATTATTTAATTGGAATTCATTATTATTATTATTATTATTATTTATTTATTTATTTATTTATTTATTTATTGCGGACTATTATCCTCATCTTCCTTAGTTGCTGTTTCACGACGTTTTGGCCAACTATTCCTCTTGCCTTTGTCAGGTGGTAACCGCGACGGGATAGGAACTCCGAATCTCCTAACTGCATTCTCAGCAATCTCGGGCCTGTGGCGCAGTGGATAAAGGCGTTGAATCTCTATGGTTTCAGGTGAGAAATGTCTGAAGATAGCGGTTTCAATACTACCCAAAGCCGGCCAGAGGCTTACTTGTCCAAAACGTGGTCAGACAACAACAACTATGGAAGGCAGTAATTGCTGAGAATGCAGTTAGGAGATTCGGAGTTCCTATCCCGTCGCGGTTACCATCTGATGAAGGCCAGAGGAATAGTTGGCCGAAATATCGTGAAACAACAACTAAGAAAGATGAGGATAATAGTCCGCAATAAATAAATTAATTCGACTTGGTTTTCAGTTTCATATTATCTATCTATAATTATATGAAAATCATTTTTGTGTGTAAGTTTTTTTTTCATAGATCCACAACTCTAAGCCTATCTTTTGCAAATTTCACACAAGGCTAATTCATATGTCTGGCAGTGTTCTTAGATATGTTTTGTACAGAAATTCATCCGAAATATCATATCGAAAATCGAAGAAATCCGAACTTAAAAATAGCTTTTCTATATATTTTACAGGCGAATATATTACGTGACACCGGCATAAAGAGGATAACACCATCTTAGCAAATCATTTCTGCTTAAAAAAATTATTATAATCTGGTGATAAAGTTTAGTGGTAGAGCATTCAACTACAGATCGAATGCTTCCCCAGTTCCTGCCCGGTTGTAACTCACAATTTTTCTCATGATGATTTCAATTTACGATAAACATTTAAAATCGCCGCCTAAATATCAGCTGACGTGATATTGTAAAAAAAACACACATGAAAAATGATGAACGACATTATCATTATTATTATTATTTATTTATTTTTTTTTTGCGAATTAGTTCCCCGAGCAAATAATTCCTCGTAATATATAATAATTAATAGATGATTAATTCTATAATAATACATACGCATAAGTTAAGATATCATATTTAAGCGTGATGCACGAGCAGGCAACGCCGTGCTCACAGCTAGTGCATGTGTATAATTATTATATATGATTATATGATATTGCGTTGGATAAATGATACAATGTATTTATGATATAATTACAAGAATTACGTGAGTGGAAAAAGTAATCGAATATTTTACTAAAATGTTAAATGACATCTGCTCTGCTTTTCTCGCAAAAGATAACAAAGTTTGAGGAAAAGAATTCTATACATTTGTATTTGAAAGCTATTCATACTAGTCGCCTGATTACGTTGCATTTCGAAAAAAAATCACAGCTAAAATATATATATGTACATATATAGCCTATAATGTTTAGACAAGCACACATATACACACACGCGCGCGCGCACACACACACACACACACACACACACACACACATATATATATATATATATATGGTGTACGGTCTTTTAAGCACGCGACATTTAATCTCATGTTTTTTTTTAATTACGTGGACACTTTATCACATCGAGACATTTAATCACTAGGGGATTTCCGAAAGCACTTGAAGGGTATTATTTTTTCGCAGTTTTTGGAATCCTTCAAGATGATTCTATATAATCTGTGTATCCATTTTTGCGAACTATTGTCCTCAGTTTCATAGTTGTTGTTTACATTTTTAATATATGTATGTATATGTGTGTGTATGTGTGTGAGGGGGTGGATGCATATGTGTATATGTGTATGGATGTATATGTGCATATGTGTGCGTGTGTGTGTGTGGTATATATGTGTTTTCTGCTCATTTTATTTTATTGAAAATGTACTTATTTTTTCTATTTGGCATCTCTTTCCATTTCTGACTTCTGTATTCCTTTAAATATCCGTCTCATACGATTTACTAACCCTGTATGTATCTCTCAAAATCTCAATCTCTCCACATCTGTTTTCTTTCTCTTTCTTTCTTTGCTTCCTTTTTCCCACCCGATTACTTGTGTTATTGACGAGTGCATTTGAAATGTTGACAATCTAACCGCCTGCTCATTCTACATTGGTTGCTCTTACACCCGACTCTAATGATTTCATTTTTCTTTTAACTCTTACGTTGATCTCTGATTGATCTGATAATCCCTCATACCTTGATCCCTGTTTTATCTCTTGCATAATCCTTCATATCTTCCTAATGACTAGCATTATTGAATTTGACCCGCGTGATGATTCATTGTTTATCGCGTGTTCATGGTTTAAACATTGCAGATTTTATTTATAAAATGAAAATATAAAATTGTCATGATTAATGTTTTTTTTTTGTTTTTTTACATAGTTTTCTTTATTTCCTATTGGATTTTGATTTTATTTGTTTTCTATTTAATGTCGGTTTACATTTTTAATAATGTGTGTTACTGATGATTGACGAGAATCTTTTTTTTTTTTTGCAACAATTATTATTATGCCGTTATCTTTATTGATAAATCAAGACAAATGCGGCTGACCCTTTAAAAATTGACTGGAAAACAGTGGAAAAACCCGACAAAATGAAACGTTTAATTTCTATTCATTTTTAAATGATTTAATGTCTTCCTTGTTTCTCCTGACTATTCACAGTATGAACATTTTTTACAATCCTATTTGTGTTTGTGTTCTGTCAATAGCACATATTTTACTTAAAATAAACCATTGTATTTAAATTAAAACATATTTTACTTACAATAAAAATATTTTACAATCAATGAAACATATTTTATTACCAATGAAGCATTTTATTAACAATGAAACATTTTATTATCACTAAAACATTTTACCATCAATAAAACATATTTTACTATCTATAAAACATATTTTATTATCAATAAAACATATTTTTCTGTCAATAAAACATATTTTACTTACAATAAAACATATTTTACAATCAATGAAACATATTTTATTATCGATGAAACATTTTATGATCAGTAGAACATTTCATTATCAATAAAACATTTTACTATCTATAAAACATATTTTACTATCAAAAACATTTTGCTATCAATAAAACATATTTTATAATCAATGAAACATATTTTATTATCAGAGAAAACAATTTATTATAAATAAAACATATTCTACTATCAATAAAACATGTTTTATTATCAATCAATTAGACGCTTAGTCTACCGATAATCTCTAGTTGATTTCTAAATAAAAATCACTATTGCTATTCGAAATATTGAGTGGTTGTCTATAGTTTTAATTTTTTTTCTTCTTTCTGAAGATGAGGTATGCCTCGAAAATTCGACGAACATAACACAACAATGTTGGAAAATAAATAAGTTGGAATTGAAAAATTTTGAAATCTTTTAGTATTGGTATTATTCTTTTTACATTATCTCGTGGGCAGTGGCGTTTACTTTCTTCAAAACTACATTGTCGTAGTCTACAAACACAAGTTACAGAAAAGAATACTTTACACTATTTCGTTTCTGTATTTTATTTGAATTTCTAAATTGAAACGGACATTGAGGAAAGTACGTATTTAATGGATGCAATGGATTATATGGGAAAGTAAAATTTTATTTAGCAAATCTAAAGCAGATTTTAATTTATGTATTATTACAAATATAGTAATATACTTACTTTCTATTTCATCATTCATTATATATATATATATATATATATATATATATATATATATATATATATATATAGTGTTGGGACGATTAATCGGAATCGGGAATCCAAAAATCGGTATCGGAAAATGTACTTATTTTCCAATGCTAGAAACGATTTTTGAAATTATTTTATACTTTTAATTTTTTTTAAACAAAATCTTCCACTGCTGGTAGCAATAACAAATAATAAATATGTATTGATTTAGTGAAACTAAAATATATGTATCACCTCCACCGCACAAGTATCTTTTTGCGTTTGATAAAAAGCATACACATTTAGCATATGTTTTGACGCTAATCGGGAAAATAACTTTATAGTTAAATGTTTAGAGATTTATAAAGAATCGAAATCGGTAATTGCATCAAAATACAGAATTTAGTACAGAATCGATAATTGTATCGGAATTGGGAAAATTATTGGAATCGTCCCATCACTAATATATATATATACATATATATATATATATATATATATATATATATATATATATATATATATATATATATATAATCTGTGTATGCATGCTGTCCATGCAGAGAATACTCAAGATAATAACAGGACAAATATCAAACCCACATAATTTCCAAATATTGCCAATTTCATAAAAGATAATTAAAAAATTCACTTAATTCAATATACAAAAATATAACTAAACACAAAAAACTGCATTGTTTGGTTTCAAGATTTTAGGCATCAAATTGAATGATTGAGTTACCAACCAAGAAGTCAGAGTTAGCACTGACGAATATCTATTGTCGTAAACAACCTGTAAACACCGCTTAGGCTCGGACATATGCTAAGATTGGCTTTTAGAGAGAATTGCCAACCAAGTTCTCCAATGCACCCCGATTGAAAAGAAGAGGAAGACCTAAAATAAACTACAAACAGACAATTCATGCAGATTTGATTGCAACGGACAGAAGTGGAAGGGAAGCTTTAGATCTACGATGGAATACATTGATTACCTCTTGCGTTGAGGACGCAGAAGTTCCTTAGTCTAATCTTGCTTAGAACCAAATGTCAAAATATATAAAATATAAAAGATTTTAAAATTAAACCATATTTTTAAAGTAAGAGAATTAATTTCTCTTCCCTATGGTGACATAAAACTGCCGGGACACTAGGTTGGCCCAGACGACTGTCGTATTTTGCAGTGAAAATATTGTCTTTTCTAACTTCATTGATTGTGACATTGAAGTAAATGTTTTCATCCGTATGAACTTGATTTCAACTAAATGCAATTAACCAATTAAAATCAAAAGCAATACTCTTGTGCACTTCATTTCCGGTGTTGGATTGTCTGATCCAGAAACGGCTTTAACAAATAAATTTCATTGTGCTTGTTGGGAAGAATAACATCCACTCTCTCCGCCAGGCACGTAATGTACGTACGGGTGCGTATTTGTGTTTATGTGTGTGTGACCAGCATATGTGTAAAAAACATGCTTAATGTATTTCCAATGTTTATTGTTTTTTTTTAATACATCTGAAAACATATTATCGATAATATCAAATGTACCAATCAATCGATTCATCAATATGTATACACATAATTATATTCTAATGTTGCGGCCATATCGACATCATTTGGATATAATCACACAATTTTTATATCGATATAAATATATAGAAATTATCTCGATATCCATATCTTTCTCCCCATATATATATATATATATATATATATATATATATATATATATATATATATATAATATATATATACATATATGTATGTATGTGTGTGCGTGTATGTGCGTGTGTGTATACGTGTGTGTGCGTGCGTGCGTATACATTCGAATATACATATCTATATATAGTGAGAAAGAGAGAGAAAGAGAGAGAAAGAGAGAGAGTAAATAGTGTTTTTAAGGAGCTTTCAGATCTAATCGAACTATTTATGTAATTACTGCATATTATCTATCTATCTATCTATCTATCTATCTATCTATATACATATATGTATGCATGTATATACATTTAATATAAGCATTTATGCAAGAAACCAAAACTAAAAACTAAAATTGATTACACAAAAATCATCAAAAAACGAGAGATTTATTTTGATTTTTCTGAATTTTTGAGATGAGGATTTGTTAATAATATTTGGATTCATCTGACTACTGTTCTCATCTTGAGTCTGATTTTCACAACGTTTCGGTTGATGTAACCTCCACAAGTACCCGTGGCGCAGTGGTTAGAGTACTTGGACAAATCAATTGTAAAAAGTGGTATTCTCCTGAAGGTTGAAGGTTCAATCTTCAGCGTGGGCGACCGCAAAATAAAATTGCGAATTTCTTAGGACCTCTATCCAGTTAAGACCGACGGAACAAGAGCACGCTACCCCCATGAAGTAAATAAAGGGTTCCGCTCGAAATTCCGTCCAAATTCCCGAGTTCGATAGAAACATTCCCGAGTTCGACTAGAAACACCTAAAGAAGGTCGGAGGTTACATCGACCAAAACGTTGTAAAAATCACACTCAAGATGAGAACATTAGTCCGATATATCCA
>NC_136511.1:31043720-31116220 GCF_053919585.1 Euprymna scolopes
CACTGCTCGTCTGATTGTTGAAGACGTATCTCCGACTGGTACGAACATCTGCTCTTTTTTTATCCTATGATGTATTTAAAGATTCGGTTGTTGTTAGTGGATAAGTCGCGAAATAAAGCCCGAATAAAGAGCATTCCAGATTGTCTATAATCATTGTTGTAATGTTACGTTACATCCGTTTACACACGCGAATATATGGAGACACCGGGGACCCAACACGTTGTATCAGAGTACGTCGCAAGGAACATGGGACAAATAATAAATTGAATCCTTCTTTTTCTTTTTTTTTTTTTTTTTTTTTTTGCAACAACGACATTTATTTCCGGTTACTTTCCCAAATTAAACGTGATCGTGCTCCTTATCTGACCGCTGTCCTCTCGAACGTCCTTCGATCTGTCCACACGTTTTTTTTTAGTCTTTTTCTTTTTCCTTGCGGTTACATCACCTCCCGCATTGCTCGACATTTTGCATGCAACCGCCATACAGCCTGTTACAGTAACACGAAATCCCAAATAAAAACAGCAATCGAAATAAACCGCTGCCGATCCCTTACTTCAGTTTTAAAAGCGATTTATACGTAGGGCGGAAAAGGGGGCATATAAGGGCGTATATGTTTTGACCTATGAACTCGTACCCAGCAGGAAAAGAAGAGAAAATGAGTCAAAATGAAAAAGAGCAAAGTTATATCAAATAAATCTTAAGATCATCAAGACAAAAAGGGAAAACCTGTTTCAGTAAGTGTGTAACACGATAAGGGTGACGATGCGGCTGTTTCTTCGCAGACCCTAGGGGCGGGGCAGGTGTAGAATGAGTTTTGAGTGTCGGTCTGGCAAAGTGTAATAATTAAACGCTTGTCTTTTTCAATATCCGCGTAAAATCGCTTCTGTGTCTTTTCGCGCCTTCCTATCCCACCCATATAGAAAATTCTCCCTAAAAGATAAAAAAAAATATAAATAGCAACACTTTAAAAACAAGGATGGGTTGAAAGCTATTAGGAAGGAGGGGGAAAAATAATGGCCTGTGTATAAATCAGGAATTTTCTTTTTAGTTTTTGTTTTAAACCGATTTTCTTTAACCCTTTATCGAACTAGATGAGAATTTAAGATAGAAATATAGCTTTTGGAAAATAAAAGACATTGTTAGCAATTCTTCATTCATTGCTAATCGATATAAATAATTTTGAAGGAAACGCGTCTTTTTCTTCTTTGCGTATCTTTGAAGAATACGGTCATAAAACAATCTTTCACTTTTTTTATATACATTTACATTAGTGTTGTATTCTGTAAGATATTTCCAGCTGTACCCGTTAAATAGTTGGAAGCAGACAAGGAAGTTTTGCATCATATCGTCCGTCTCTCTACGTTCGTAGATGGTTAGGTCAGTTTTGTTGCCTTATTGGTCATAACAAGTTTTGAATGCCCCATTCCTGTTCTCGGGCAGTTTAGTGCTTTCTACTGGAGGCAGTGTGTTTTTGAACCGAGATAAAGTGTCGCGTGTTGAGAAAGTCATACACGCACACACCCGCGGGACGGTCTAAAACTAAAAGCAGCGCATGATGAGGTAAAGCTGTCAAAACTGACGTCGCCAGGGGGTGAATAGTAATTGGTCTAACAGCTGTCAGAGTTAAAACACCTGCTAAAGGACAGGTCAATATAAGCAGGCGAGGCAGAAGAGAAAGCAGTCAGTCAAATGCGACAGCAGTCACGAGTCGACGCTTAATCCGACATTTCCTGCTTTTTTCTCCGTCTACCGCCTGAAAAGCGCACATGAAGCGAGAAATAAAATAATAATTTTATATTTTTTTAGCAAATGAATTTGTGTTGAGAGGTTTTTTGTCTGACTGGAAATCTGACTGGTTGTTAAACCGGCTACATCGCAGAAGGGTCTCAGATGAGCAGATTCCCATGTCAGTATATGTCAATTCTCTAGCCGTCTTGCTTACAGCTGTTATATTTTCTCTTCCTGCGATCTTGTTAGGGGTTGTTCCTGGATGCGGAAGCTTGTCCTTGAAATGCGTTGAAATATTAACAATTTTAAAACATCTTTTTCTTCGCGTGTTTTTAAATCATATATTAATCTGACAGTTTTCCACTAAATGGGCTACAAAACTAACTAAAGCTTATGCGAATAGAAGTTATAAACATTTAGCTTTCCGTAAATATCGGAAGCAAAATCTATATCGACTTATAATTTTAGTACGTTATATACTAAAATTCCACACAATAAAAAACTTATAAAAGAATTAAACAATACTGTAGATCTAGCTTTTGAAGGTGGTAAATGTGAATATATAGACTTTCAAAACTCTAAAGCTTTCTGGTGTAAAAATAAAAACGACAAAACTAGATATTTTAAAAAATACTTATAAGTCATCTTATTAAAGAAAGTTATTTTCAAATACGAAATAAAATATTACTCCAAACTATAGGTATCCTAATATATATATATATATATATATATATATATATATATATATATATATATATATATATATATATATATATATATATATATGTTTTGAGAAAAATAGAAAAACCGAATGAAATTATTAAAAAATCAACGTTTCGTCCTTATTTCAGAGGACATCTTCAGGATAATTGAAATAAAAAATAAAAATGTAAGAATTTCAATTATCCTGACGATGTCCTCTGAAATAAGGACGAAACGTTGATTTTTAAATACTTTAATTCGGTTTTTCTATTTTTCTCAAAACATAACGTCAACCACCGCTGGTACTTTTTCATTCCTTATACATACATATATATATATATATATATATATATATATATATATATATATATATATATATATATATACTTCTGAATAAATATATCTAACAATCAGCTGGTATTTTTTTAATTTTGAAATTGCTATGAAACGCAGAGAAATTCCACAAAAATCAAGGAAACAAGGCGCAATGTTATGCAATTCGAGTGTACCAAATTTTACTTCTTTTAGTTTCATAGAATTTAAAAATTAATTAAAAAATTATTGACCTGCAATAAAGCGATACACTGGTTTAAAAAAAATAATAAAAATATATATTTTAAAAAATTTTAATCTTTTGTTGGAAAATATTTTTGTCTGTATGTCATTTGATCTTCTACATTCGCTGAATCAACTTGCGATCTCGAATTCTTTTTTTTTTTTTACACAGTGATCACCACTTATCAAGGCCTGGAAGACACTCAGGGATGAGGGTTATTGCAAGTACATTACGTTAGTGTGGAGATTTGATGAAGTGTTTACTTAAGGGGGCGGTTCATTAGGAATTTGTTAACATTGGACTTGAAGACATCCAAGTTATAGTCCGGTGGGAAGCAGGCAGACGGAACAGAGTTCCACAGGCGTGCAATTCTAAGAAAGAAGCTTTGTTCATGGAATCCGCGTTTTGATCTAAAGAGTGGGGGAAATTTTTCACAGTGGATTCAGCTAGACGGGTGTTTTTTGTGAAAGATTGGCGAGGGGGACCAGAGATTGGAGTTCAGACGAGCACCTGCCATGGAAATAACGATAAAACAAGGACAGGCTCGCAACGTCTCTTCTGTGGGAGAGAGGTTGCAGGGTAGAGAAAAGGGCATCCCCCACTAAGCCCCGAAGTCTATTTTGTACTCTCTCAAGGCAGGGTAGGCTGTTTTTTGCAGCTCCTGCCCAGATATGGCAACAGTATTCAATCCTTGGACGTACTTGGCTTTTATATAGATAGAGAATTGCATCAGTAGTGAGATATCTTCTGGAGCAGCGGTAGAAGGATCCCACCATCTTTCCAGCGACCTTGGCAACAGACTTGATGTACGTGTTCCATTTCAGATCAGGAGTAAAGGTCAAACCCAGAAGCTTGTCAAAACAGGGGGCCTCACCTAGACGAGAGCCATCCATCACAATTGATGCCAGATGGGGATCAGAGCGTTGATGATGTAAGGATAGGGGTTTGGTTTTACAATCCTCGTACGTTTAATGGGATGCATATATATATATATGTATGTATATATATATATATATATATATATATATATGTGTGTGTGTGTGTGTGTGTGTGTGTGTATGTGTGTGGAAATAGAAATTCAATCAACTTTTTTGGATTTTACCGTTATTCGATATTTTGACTCTTCACTAGACCATCCATTCACGTGAAATCACATTTTCTTCCCCTATTCCCTCTGCTCCACTGTTTTTTACCAATTAAGATCTATGACTTACTTGTAGTTTCATGAAATACTTTTTTCAAGCAAAATCCGATCCCACATTTTGCTAATCCCTTCCATCTGATAAGAAGGAAAGTATTTCTTCGGAACTCCGCGGATTAAGGACTATCCATTTTTAACACGTTTTATTAACTACTTGTTCTTATTATAAGCTCTATTTCTTATTTGGTTTTATCGAGTTTTACATCTGGTTGAGATTACTTTATAAATATTAACTCTTTAATATTTATAATATACTTTAGTTTTACCATCTTGGATTATTTTGGTAAACTTAATTGTAATTCTGATTTCATTATATATATATATATATATATATATATATATATATATATATATATATATATATATATATATAAGTTAAATGGTTATATTTAAATTCTGAAAAAACAACATATAGACACATGTATTCGAATTAAGAATTTATTTTTTGACAAAAGGAATATATAGAAGGGGGTTATGCTGATTTCCTTAATCAATGGATTTTCAATAATGGCTTATATCATCAGAGGAAATGAAATGCGGTTAGCAAAATGGATTAAGGAAATCAACATAACCCCCTTCTATATATTCCTTTTCTCAAACAATAAATTCTTAATTCAAATATATGTGTCAATATGTTGTTTTTTCAGAATGTAAATATAACCACTAAACTTATATATTGCTCTATTCTCAAATATTGAACTTTTTGGCTAGGATCGCCCTGAAAGTATTACTTCAAGTAATATCTATCAGGATTTTTCATTTGATATCTAATGAGTATCTTACCTTGATTATATATATATATATATATATATATATATATATATATGTATGTATGTATATATATATATACTGTGTGCAAAATCAAGACTTCAAGACAAGGTATTGATGGCAACAAAAATGTATTTCATTTTACGTTACAATTGTTTCAATGTCCAGTTAGACAATTTCAAGAATTATATCGTTTGAAAAATTTCAAAAACCAGCATTTCTTCAGACTTTATGAATAAATATACTTTTGGCAATGTAGCATATATATATATATATATATATATATATATATATATATATATATATATATATATTTATATATATATATATAATAAAAATTATAATTAACTTTTAGCATGTTTTATTAACTACTTGCTCTTATAAATATATATATATATATATATATATATATATATATATATACCTTCAGTAGCATAGGAAGTTAGTTTGTATAAAAGAATATAGGGTAAAAAACAATTGCAAGTGAGAAAAGAGAGAAAGTACAGTCTGAAATTAATTTGTATAGAAATTATTTATTCAATTTTCATGATTTTCTGGTTTTCGTTAATCTATTTTTATTTTATAAAACATTTTACTGTTCTTTTGAAGCCGTTAGGGGTTTTTTATGTGAAAATGAACAAAGCAATACACCCCCTCCCTTTTAGTTGAATGCGAACACTTATCCATACCGAGATATCTGCATGGTTTAAAATTCTACCGTGTAAAAAACGTGCATGAATAATTAGTAGGATTGATTTTTTTGTATTTTTAATGCTGATCGGATTTTGTCATTTCAATAGGAAGTTTGACTGACACAGAGGAGTTCTATGTTCTTTCTGCACACAACACCATGAGACGACGAACAGAAAAACCTGAATTGGTAAGTTATTTTATCAGATCTCTACTTTGTCTCCTTCCCTCACACACACACACACACACACACACACACACACACACACACACACACACACATATATATATATATATATATATATATATATAAAGCTGAATGTCTCTGTGTGTATGTGTGTGTGTGTCTGGTCACGAATAGGCTCCTATATGGTTGACTATTTTAAAACACTGATACATATAATGAAAGAAGATGTATCGAGACACAGGAATGGGTATGTTTGATCCGGCAGAACCGCGGTTCATTAAAATTGTGGTGTCTGCGTTCGCGCCTGATCCACAAAGTATGGAAATAAAAAAAATTGAAAATTGAAAAATAAAATACGTTTACAAGTTTTTTTTATATAGATGTACATAATAATACTTTGATAAGCATGTTTTGGCTTTAATAGGAATGATATAATAAAACTGTGGGGTCTGCGTTCGCGCCTGGCCTCCATAAAATGGAAATAGGCACAAACTTTGATAAAGACTTTTCATATCTATCTGCGTAAATATACTTTGATAATCATGTTTCAGTTTGAAGAAATATGGTATAATAAAATTATGGTTTGTTCGTTCGCGCCTGACCTCCATAGAATGGAAATATGCCACAAAGTTAAACAAGATTTTTTAATATAGATCCACAGAATATTGTGATAAGTGTCTCAGTGTGAACAGATATGGTATAAATTATGGAGTTTATCTATTTTATTTTTACTTTCATCATATTTTGCTTTGGTTTTGATACCCCCAAATTCGAAGCTATCGCTTTACAACCCATCCTTTTCATAACTTATCATACTTTCATAAATCAGAGTCCATTTTCTGTACGTTTTTTTTAACCCAGTCAACGACGGGTACTTTTGCTAGTATATATATATATATATATATATATATATATATATATATATATATATGTATATATATATATATATATATATATATATATATATAGGATTAATAATCTCTGTTCTGACGTTTTAAAATTCGTGACTAGTATATATTCAGATATTCAAGTTAAAATGTCTGTGTGTGTGTCTGTTTGTGTGTGTACATTTCACTATCAAATTACTCTGACAATTTTAAGTCTACAGGCTCGAGAATTGACATAAAGGGTATTCAGATTTCGAAAAAATCTTTCTCAGCGGTTTTCGGAAAGAAATTTGTCTGTCAAGGGTGAAACATCAACTTTTGAAAACTTTACCAAACTCCTCCGCCAATTTTGTGTCTGAACACTTGAAATTTTTAATATAGGTTTCTTGGACATGGATCAAACTTTATAATTTGATTTGAGCCTAAAACAATAAATGTTAATGGGTCAACATTGGGGTCAAATTTTTTTAAAAAATTGACCTCATAGCCAATTTTTGGTCTAAATATTGGAAATTTTACATAAAGTGTATTTAGACATGGGGCAAGCTTTTTCATGTGTTTATAGGCGAAAATGGTGCTACCAAGAGGTCAAAGTTGAAAGAGTTTACCTCGGCAGACTTATTTGCTGAGGTTGCTAGTTAGTCAATCAAGTTCTTTGTCGTGCACGCATTTATTTATTCCAGTTAATGGTCGCGCGTTTATCAGGCAGTGGTTCACTTTACCTTGGTCTGCAAATAATGGGCGCTTGAATACTAAAGAATTGATTGTCGCCGCATGAATATATACAAACATGCGGTAACATCAACACGTGCAATAGCTTGTCGAATCCTCACGAGAACGAAACGCGGAAAATTCTTTGCAGGTTATTTGCCATGTATATTTTTAAAACTTACGAAGTATATAGATAACTTACAATACACTTTAAGCTTATACCACTTCTTATTGTGGTCCAATTATTATTATTTTATTTATTTATTGTTTGTTTTCAGAAATGGAGCAACTATTTGGCCAAGTGGGCTAATTACGTCATCCGATGCAACGTTGAATATCCAGGTCCAAGGTCTGCGTACACCAACTTCGGGAAGATGAAAGTTGAGAGTCGAAGAGAAGATAGTGTAAGTAGATCCACATACGCGCGCGTGCATTCGTACAGGCGCATGCGTACACACTCTTTGTTTGTCAATGCAACGGTCCCTTGATTGACTTTCATCTCACCAATTTATATGTTCCAACAGACTATGGATTCTTCCTCTTGTTCTTAATATATATATATATATATATATATATATATAGAGAGAGAGAGAGAGAGAGAGAGGGAGAGAGAGAGAGAAGATATACTGTTTACCGAAACGTTATATGAATTAAATAAAACGTTTTTAACATAAAAAATGAAGCCAGTCCTTATTCATACCATACTGCTAAATATACACCCCTTTTAACGTTTTATACGTATATACACTATTTCTTCGACGGCTATTAAAAATCTATATGATAACAAAATAAATCATTCTTATGTGAACCAAATAGTATCTTTTTCTCCGTCGCTTTTTAAAGACCTTTAATGTTCCATTGATATTCATATAACTTATTTTATATGGAGACGTGGCGACGCCAAAGAAAGCATTAGATTTGATCTACACTCTTGTGTCCCATAAAAATGACTGAAATTATAATTATTGTTTCATAGGGATTAAATATACGACCGTGTATATACCGTACTAAATAAACGTACGGTGAGTATATAATTGAATCGTACGTGTGTTTATACGTGTTTGGATTTATGATGTTTGAATATCTTACGTGGCACTGCTAATGTCTTTTGTGTTCTCATCATAAACAGACAATATTATGTCCCTATTTACAATGCCTCCCCACGGGACAGAGTTAGACACCAGGGTCGTTTTTTAATGTGGAGAAAAAGGACAAAAATAAAAATTGTCTCAGTCGTGAAGGATTTCTCCTCCACCGACAGAGAACAAGAAATTAAAGTGCAGCATCTGAAGATCAGATACTACACTATACCATATTATGTCTCTATGTACATGGTGTAACAGACTATTGTCCTTAGATCTTTAATGTCTATTTTATAGCCTGTGATTCATCTCATCTAGTGGAGTTGATGCGTGCGTGTCGACATAATTATATATAAAACATGACAACACAACATACCTGTTCTGCTATTGTTTCTTTTGGGTGTTTCTTGATTTCTAACCACTTGATAGAGATTGGAAAGACAAAAGCAAATATAAATGGGTACCTCACGAATTGAACGACGCCCCCCCTAAAAAAAAACAATAAAACGCCGTTATGAAGTGTAATCTTCCCTTGATTTACGCAACAAGAACGCCCCGTGTCTCGACAAGGTTGTTACTTGCGATGAAAAGTTGGCCTCACTAATCTCACTTTGTTTCACGCCAATGAAGCTCCACGACACTTTCCGAAGCCAGAGTTGCACTAAAAGAAGTTCATGCTAACTGTTTGGTGGTCTGCGACCGGTCTAATCTATTACAGTTTCTTTTTTTTTTTCATATAGGCGAAACCATTACGGCGATGAATTACTGTCAATAAATGGACAAAATGCATCAGAAACTTCGACAATAACACCAAGCATTGGTCAACAAAAAAGGTCTAATTCTCCTCCACGACAATGCCTGATCGCACATTGCTAAACCGACCCTGCAGAAGTTGAACGAATTGAGCTCTCACCTATCGATTACCACTTTTTCAAGCATCTCGACAACTTTCTTCGTGGTAAATGCTTAAAAAACTTAAGCAATATAAAAATCGCCTTTAGCTATTTCATCGCCAGAAGGCAAGATTTTTACTGGTATAAATACACTTGTTTTGCGTTAACAAAAGTGTGTAAATTCTGATGGTGCTTATTTCGATCAATAATGTTTAGTTTCAGACGAAAAATGTTCATCAGAATTTAAAAGTAATAACCGCAAAAACTTTCTTGTCAACCTAGAGTTGCTAATTTGTAGGGTTCTGTTTCCAGAAGATGTTAAAAGTAGATGTTAACATATTTATGTAAACACACTCACAAGTTTCTTTTTTAAATGCTTGCTAAAAATCCAGTTGCTATTTCTATATACTAAAATTGCAAAGATGAAAAGTGATTTAATGATGTAATTCAAAGAAATCAGATTTGTAGGAGGATTTTAAATTCGTCTTGATTTTTACTCTCCATTGTTTGCAGTTATTCGTTAACTTCCTAAGTGACAGATTTTTAACTCCAGCAAGGTTTTCCAGTTGCATAAAAGATTGGGGAAGAATCGTTGAGGACCAACAATGTGATGCCACTTCATATTGAATTGCGCTTGATATGACTTTGTCAGCAAAACACAAGGACAGAAACGATCAGAATACGACGGATCCGGATACCGACCCCTCCTTAATATTCACCAGAGCCCTTTAAGTCGGATTAAGATTTATAGACCGCAACAGTGGCGCTACCAGTCGACATAGCTCTCACACTATCACAATGTGATGGCTTCTAACACGGCTACGAAATGTTGGATTTTAGAAGAGGGGCACACTAGATGGCGTTTCAAATAAATCTCACAGAATTGCATGTCATCTTTTGTTTTTTTTATTTTTCTTTTGTTATTTCACAGAGAAGACATTTTTATCGTCGACGATACACAACAAGGCGGGTGCGTTTTGTTTTTCTGTTTTTCTATCATCATGGCCCGCAATAACCTCAGCATTGTATATATATATATATATATATATATATATATATATATATATATATATATATATATATATATATATATCTATATATATATATATATATTATTTATCCGGGTTGGTGATGGTCATAATATAAAATAATAATAAAATAAATAATAAATAAAACTTATCTTTTTGCTTTCATCCTAATGTTTTTTTTTTAACCAACGACTTTGCACTTTATTATTTTTTATTTTTGTGTGTGTGTGTTTTATAATGGAAATATTTTTTTAGGTTGGGTAATTTTAGGTACCTCCAGATGTAACTAAAGGTTTTTGAAATATTTATGAAAGTCAGTGAATAATTTTATTGATCTATTAAATATTTTTATTATAATTATTTTTAAACGAAACAAGAGGTTAAGCAGAGTGAACATTAATATAAGAGTAGTTCTGCAATACCAATACTATAGTTGTAATCTCACGTCAATATATCAAATACTTTTTTAACTACTTACGAACTTAGGAAATTAATATAACATAAAATACAATAAAAACACTCGTCTAGCTAAAACCACTATCAATAATTTCCCCCACTCTTTATCTGTGCCTAAACTCAAACATAGATTCCACGAACAAAACTTCCTATAATAATTCCTACGCAATCTGAATAAATGAAAATATGTTTAAGTGAATTGTACGACCGGACAACGCTAGGCGTCGGGCTAGTTTCATATCTATTAATTGTGCTTCCGTTCCAATTAATAATTTCATACGGATTTTGGATATACAGGGTGTCCGAAAATAAACAATTTATTTTACCCTGTATAATTTACAGAATATATAATATGAATAGCGTAGAATATGAATATGTAGTTAAATTTCCATTAAATATTTCATCATATAGTCCCTAAAAATGTAGATGTAAAGTTGTTAATATTGTTTTCCAATTCATCCAGTTTATCATCATTCTAATGTTGGCATTTGTTTCCCTGATATTTGGCTAGTCAGAATTATTTGAAGAAAGACATGGCGGATTACGGAAGGAACCACGTGACGTTGCCAACATCTTAAGTGAAAGCGATATTATAAACAGCGCATCAATAATTTCCCCCACACTCTTTATCTGTGCCTAAACCTAAACATAGATTCCATAAACAAAGCTTACTTTTTAGAAATGCGCGCCTTTGGAACTTTCTTCCGTTTCCCTGCTTTCCAGCTGACTACAATATGGCCGTTTTCAAGTCCAAAGTAAACAAGTTTTTGATGAGCCGTCCCCTTAAATAATCCAATTTTCCAAATTTCCACTACTTATGATTACTTCTCTATAATCCCATTGACTAATGTATACGCATTAACCCTTATCCTTGAGTAGCCTCCGAGCCTTGATAAGTTGTGATTCCTTTGAAAAAGAAAATTGGATTCGAACTTGGGTCACCCAGGTCATCAGTCCGTGTCGTTAACCACTAGATCATCGTCACCTTCCAAATCATCAAGTTTAAATATATATTTCAAAAGGTTAAAAATATTATGGAACATGCGAAGGCTAAGGGTTTGGGATAAATGAAGGTTTGGAATAAATTAAGGTTTGGGATAAATTAAGGTTTGGGACAAATGAAGGTTTGGGATAGGTAAGGGTTAAAGTAAAAAGAAATGTTAGTCCCATCAAAAAATAAAAATATAAATTTTGAAAACTGTCATACAAAAAGAAAAAAAATGTAGAATTTCAAATCTTAAACTCCTTTGGCTATTTCCTGAATTGATTAAGATTTCTTTCTTAATATTTGAAACTGATTCAATGAGAACTAAAATTCTATGAATACATATTTCTTAAATGTATCTTGATTTATTTTTAATTGGCTTCCGCGAGTTTATTTTATTTCGCAACATTTCTTTATATAAAACTAGCTGAACGCCCAGCGTTACCTGGTCGTACAATACGCTTAAACATGATATTTTAATTTATGAAAATTGATTATGGATTATTATTATTATAGAATCAATTCTCTATTGTATATTAAATATTACGAGGAATAATTTGCTGGGACTAATTGGCAAATTTAAAAAAAATAATAATGCTAATGTCGTTCATGGAATATCGTTTATGTTTGTTTAGAATATCACGTCAACTGATAATAGGGCTTGACGATTTTAAAAATAGTTTTTCTTCTCTTATAGAGAAAAATGAAGAATCTTACAGAATATTTTACGTTACACCGGCCAAGATTAAACCGGTGTAACATAAAATATTCCACTGTAAAATTCTTAATTTTATCTATAAGAGAAAAGGCTATTTTTAATATTTTACGTTACACCGGTTTAACCTTGACCGGTGTAACGTTAAATATATCCCCCCTGTAAATATTCTTCTTTTTTTATCTATAAGAGAAAAAGGACTACTTTAATATCGGATATTTTGTGTTTTTCGATACTCATCGGATGGATAACATGAAAAACATATTTAAGAAGACTGTCAGAAATATAAATTACCTTTGTGTGAAATTTGCAAAAGATCGGCTCAGCCGTTTCGGAACATATAAGGAAGGAATTCGCACACAGACACACAGACACACACACACAAAGTGACTTTTATATAATAGTGGAGATAGAGATAGAAATAAAGATAATTAGATTTATTTTCGCTCATCAACGAAAGCGTACTTTCTGGCGCGAAACAAAGTCCGTGGAGGTATCTAAGCTAATTAACAGTGAAGCTGGTTTCGGAAACAAAAGAATATATTGTTACTTGATTATTTAATATGCATTTCTTTCAGCGTTTTCTTTTTTATTTAACGAAAATTATTTATATTTTTAATACAAAACAACGTTTTATTTTTTAATTCGATTTCCGAAACGTTGAAAAGCTTTTTTGTCGATTTTACTTACATACGACAAATTAATGTACGACAAATGTATTTCTTTAATATTGACTATTAAATCTACAAAAAAAAAATTGGTTTAAATTTTACAAATATGTTTGGCAAAAAGAAAATCTTAATTTTTCATGTCTTACTTAACCGTTCCTAAATTTGTCATGTCAAATATCACATGAATAGAAAATTAGCAGGAATAGTTGTCGCGCTTTGTTATATATTTGCTGTACCTTAATTTGTCGTACATAATTAGCATTTTTTTTTTCATCGGAAAACATTGTCACTTTTTAAATATTAAACATTCAAAGTAAAAAACGATTCAAATTGTTGATTGGTGGAAGGGAATACTAACAGAGTTGGAATGGAGCCGATTGTTCCCAGGGCGCTAATAACATACATTACGTCACTGCTTAAATCCCATCACTAATCAGATCAATATCAAATAATAATGACGTCACAAAGGTTGTTCGTATTATTTGGATTCATCCGGCTATTGTTCTCATCTTGAGTCATTTTCACAACGTTTCGGTCGATGCAACCTCCGACCTTCTTCAGGTGTATCTTATTGAAGTCGGATATGTTTTTGTTGAACGCGTGAATTTGGGTGAAAATTCGAACGGAACCCTTTATTAACTTCACAGGGGTAGGATGCCCGTGTTCCGGCAGCCACGACTGGATAAAGGTCCTAATTAATTCGTAATTATATTTTACGGTCGCCCATACTGAAAATTGGACATTCAACTTTAGGAAAATATAACTTTTACAATTGATTTTTCCAAGTAACCTAACCACTGCGCTACACTCAAGATAAGAATAGTAGTCCAATGGAACCAAATAATACGAATAACCAATCCTCATCTCAAACGTAAATCGCCATTTTATTTTGTTGTTTTCTTTACTCAAGTGTTAGAAAGTTAAAAATAAAAAGTTTAAAATAAATCCTATTAAAAAGGAAGCGTTTAATTAAATTTTCTTAAATTTAATAACTTTCTCTTGGGGAGAACGCAAAAAAAAAAAACCATTAAATTAATAAGTTCCACTCTATCTATAAAATTCCTTAACCTGTTCCATTGTCGAAAGTTTGCATCTCTTTGATTGTTTTACAAGTACTTCTAAGGAATGTGCTCCTACAAACGTTCTGTTCCTTACCCCCCCCCCCAAACGTTAATACTTGTAGCTTACCAAGCACCAAAATTTCACTATAAACGATCGCAGATGCCGAAAACATTTCTGCTCAAATAGATTTTTCCTCATACTCCTCACCTTTGGAATTTCCTCCTTAACTTCGTTTCCCTGACCGTACGTATATGCGTAAATTTGAATGCAATGTGAACCTATCTCTTGCTGTACAACTCCCTACTTAGGATGCTCGTATATATATCTGAACTCTAATCACAGTACCTCGTTGCGTCTCAGAAGCAATTGCTACTTAACACACATCAATCTTTACTTTAGAAGAATAAATAAAGAACAACACGAAAATAATAGTTAATTCCAACTGTTGCATGAATTCTATACATGTTTCTAGTGTTTAATTAACATTTTGAAACGTTTCGAATATTTTTTCTTTAAACGAAAAGTCGTACATACCTTCTACCAAGCGTAGCATCATTAATTCACATTCCTGTCTTTTTGACCAGCGCCAAGTTTTTTCCAATTTGCAATAGCTTGTTCATTTTTTTATTGGCCAACAAATTGTACAATAGACTAATTGGGGTACTTTCAGTGATAACTAACCTTTTCTTTGATCGAATATTCATTTCTATTAACTCGCCAATTTCTCTGAAGTTCATCTGTTCCAAATTTTTTGGATATTCCAGCGTTGAATCTTTTTGAATTGTTTCACACCCAGGAGAACATTTTACTAATTTCATTTTGCGACATCCTCTTCGATTCGTTATTGATCTTTAATGGGATTTGTTTCTCTTCGAACTCATCCAGTAGAGGTCTGGTTAGTGCCTTCTCTCATCAATATTTCCCTCCTTCTCCTGACTGTGCCGCACTAGTTTATGGTGACGCACGGAAGGTAATTTACTATTCTACAGTTTCATGTGTTGTTTCTTTGTAACGGTTTATATATGTGCGGTTAGCGCCTGTGGATCATAGTATTAGTCTCCGCATTCAAGGGTTTTCTTAAATATTTCAGCCATTTTCATTATTGTGGCCTTTTCATTATTAAAATCCGTTGTATTTTATCCATTGTATCTTCTTAGTCATTCCTACGATTCCAATTTCTTCCATTCTGTTTGCAAAGTGTTTCGGTATTGTTCCTAGTGCTACTATAATAATTGGTGTT
Source organism: Euprymna scolopes (assembly GCF_053919585.1). Taxonomy (NCBI): domain Eukaryota; kingdom Metazoa; phylum Mollusca; class Cephalopoda; order Sepiida; family Sepiolidae; genus Euprymna; species Euprymna scolopes. The sequence goes on from NC_136511.1 coordinate 31,059,283, forward strand.
ATCTTGACTTTCTTTCGTGTTCCATATACCTTTGAGCTCTCTGGACAGTTCTACGTATTTTCTTCTTTTTCTTTTGATCTTAACTATGTGGTCTGCTGGAACGGCAAAATCTACAATCTAGCAGGACTTTCCCTTCTTAACCATTATGATTATGACATCTGGTTTTCTTGCTTGGGTTTATCCGTTTGGATATCGATGTCCCATAGGATTTTGTGACTTTCATTTTCATATTTCGCTGCTGATTTATGCGTGTACTATTTGTCTAGGTGTTCAAAATTCAGTTGCCTGCATGATACTCATTGTACTACCTTCTCCAATTGATCGTGTGTATTTTTATATTAAGGGTGGCTAGTTTGCTGCATTCGCTTAATATGTGGTTTAGTGCTTCGTCTGTTTATTCACATAGTCTGCATTTGCTGTTTTCTTGTGACCTATCAATCCTTACTTTGATGTGGTCGGTTCTAATCGCATTATTTTGTGCGACAGTTATTAGCAATTCAATTTCTCTGTTTAGGCTTCCTTTTTGTAGCCATGTCCAAGTGTTTTCTTAAGTTTCATATTTATGTAACTGTAATGAATTGTCTGTGTAGCTTTTCCCATTTTTCTTTTCTTGATCTATTCCTTGCCTCTCTATTTTTCTGTTTTGTTCTCGCTTTCAGTGTTTCTTGCAGCAGTGATTATTCTTTCGGTGTTCTGCAGTATGTTTTTCTATTCTTTGTATGTGTCATTCACAATATTCTATACTAACCATTGCTCTTCCTCCGTTTTTCCTTTTCACATACAGTCGGTCAGCATCATTCTTTGGATGTTGTTGTTATTATTATTATCAGTATTATTATCATTATTATTATTATTATTATTATTAGTAGTAGTAGTAGTAGTAGTAGTAGTCATATCAGTCACTAGGAATTCTCATACAAGCCGTCACCAGCGATCACCCTCTCTCAATAAATTGTGGTTTACCTGGAGTCTGAGTGACAACAAATTTCTCCAGATTTCAAAGGCTCTCCACCTCTCTTGATAACCAACCCAAACGGCTTCACATTATTGCAACAGCCAATTACCTTTGATCTCTTGCTGGCTGCAGTCATTGGTGTTCCTCGTCACACTTTTCAGTGAAGGTTTGGTTAGTGCCCTCTTTCCTTGGTTTCTCCGAACCCCTTCACGACTTTTTGGTGTGACACCATCCTATGTAGACGCCACTTTTTAGTGCGAGGGTCGAGTTTACTTGACATTTTTCCGTTTCGGTTTTCTTGCTTCCCTGGGGTCGTATCCTGTTTTCCTTTATTACTATTACAAGTTGCTGGTTAGTGTTCACAGTTGCTGTGGGTTGTTTCTGCATTCCAAGATTTTCCTTAGGACCTCAGCTGTTTTCATTATTGTTATCCGTTATATCTTCTCAGCCTGCCACCTGATTCCAATTTATCCCATTCTCTTTCGAAGTTTTATTATTATTATTATTATTATTATTATTATTATTATTATTATTATTATTATTATTATTATTATTATTATGTTCGTTAAGGTCACAGTGTTATGATGTTTTAAACTGGAGGATGTTTTTCCCCTCAAGAGCGGACTTTTACACCAAAGCTAGTGAGCATAGTCAAAGTGAATTAGATGGAAATCACCTAGCGTAGGAATGTTTGCTGTGCGAAGATGAACTGACTTCTGGAGTACGATAATATTGTACTTGATTCCTAAGGTGTTCAACTATTTTTCAAGATCATCTGGAATTGAGCAAAGGGTGCCTATGCTTATTAATACGATGGAAGCTTTCTTATTCTACAGCCTAGCAATCTCAACCCTCAGTTTCTTATAGTTCCGTAGTTCCTCATTCTTTTTGCCTTGCTAGGTTGATGTCGTTTGGCATTCATTAGTCTTTTTGTTCATAATAACAATATCCGGTTTCCTGTGAGTTATCTCTCGGTCACACTAAATCATGAAGTTCCAAAGAATCTTAACAGCCTCATTTTCCACTACCGCTTCTGGGAGATGTTGGTACCATTTGTCCGTCATTTGGATTCCAAACTTTTGGCATAAACTCCAGTGCAGATTTGTACAAACTTTGCCACGGTGATATTTGTATATTTTTGAGCAAGTGTAGAACACGAACTTACAACGTGTGACATTATTTCAAGAGTTAAATCCCACAGCCTGCATTTATCAGAACAAAATATTTCTATTGATTGCATTCGTATTTATAATAATGAATAAATTGTTATTATAACCATTGTTGTTGTTCTTGTTATTATGGCTCTATTTTCTAGTTTTATTTTATTTTTCTTGATTCCATAAGTTTCTCTTGTGATTAACGTTGATACGCGTGTTGTTAATCTGACATTACCGTTCTATGGCAGGTGTTTGTCTACTATACAACTCGCTTTTTGTTTTCGACATTTAATCACTGCGCACGAATTCATCGTAGTTTTCTGTTATCATAATTTGAGATAAACGTGTAACTAATCAACAACAGCTTCTTTTTTCGTTATATTCTTGTTCGGTGTCTGGTTTTTATCACGATATAATATATATTTGGACCAATATGCGTAGAATTTTGAACGTGAAAAATTCTCTATCTCTAAATATAAATAATCTTGTCAAAAGACTAAAAGAAAATAAGACGCAGAAAATCGCTGTAATTATAATAATTGTAGGAGAACTGTTCCCAGTTCTCCGCCCAAATTAGAAAGACGACTAGTATTACTGGAAATGAAAGGGAATAAAAGAGTTTACAACAAATAACAATGCTGAAAATAGTTGAGATCTTTAGGGAAATCCTTAAATGCAGAAACCAACTTAACAAACGAACGATGGCATACTATATAAAGTATTGAATCATAAAAGAATAAAACATCTAGGAAGAATATCACATGGTAGTGAAAAATGTCTGAAATTTAATGAAAACGACCCACCACACACTACACACCCACCCACCACACACCACACACCACACACCACATACCACACACCACACACTACACACCACACCACACACCACACACCACACACCATACACCACACACCATACACCACACACCACACACCACCACCACACACCACACACCCACCCACCACACACCACACACCACACACCACATGCCATACACCACACACTACACACCACACCACATACCACACACCACACACTACACACCACACCACATACAACCCACCACACACTACACACCACACCACACACCACACACCACCTACCATACACCACACACCACACACCACCTACCATACACCACACACCACACACCATCCACCACACAGCACACACCACACAGGAAAATAGTTCCGTGTTACACTCCCATGCTTGTGATGCCACTGGCCTTGATTGACAGCACACAAAACAAAGGTCAAGGGTGATGAACAGATACAGGAGGATGGAAGAGTGCGAAGAGTGCTTGAAGCTTAAGGATGCTTTTTGAAAAAATGTGTAAACAGCTGTTGTGATAACGTAAAGTGATTTGCAATGCTTATTGAAAGAGGTGGAGAATGCTAGAAAAACGTGAATATTTCTGTCACTCAAACCCAGGGGAACATCACTTGTTATTGGAATCACTATTAATGTATTCTGTGAAAACTTCGAGTGAATAATAATATTAATAATAATAATAATAATAATAATAATAATAATAATAATAATAAGAAGAAGAAGAAGAAGAAGAAGAAGAAGAAGAAGGGTTGGGGGGGTCTCACGTAAACCAGCATCCTTTATCTCTATAAAGTCATTATTAGTACGTACGTGGAGTATGCAAAAGCACCCTCCCAACCTAAATGCGCCCGACCCATCCGACTGGCAACAAAAGTAAACTGAATCACTCTAGAGGTTCATGGCATATTTCCTCGGATTACTTACCTTTAAAATTACCCCAATACTTTTTGTTTTCTCGACCGTTCCAACATGCAGATATTTAAATGTAATGTGTACAAACACTATGCTGCTCAACTCACTATCTTGCTTGCTTCCCTATAAATCTGGCTCCTATCACAGCAACAGATTACATTTCAGTGAAATTATGTCTCGTTAGTGGCGAAGAAAACTAAACATAAAACAATTAAAATACTTCAATCTAGTGATTTCCTAGTTTTTTTTGTTTATTTTTAGAACTGTTCCTATTGTTCCGAGTATTATTGATATCACAGCAATATTTTCATATTCAATATTGCTTTCGGCTTTCTAGCAATATCCCTGTGTGTGTGCTTCGATTTTCTGTTAATTTACTCTTTGCCTAGAACAGCTAAATCTTTTATTTCACCGGTTTCTCTTTTATTCTTTTTACTATTATCGTGTCTGAACTTCTTGCTTGAATCAGTTAATATGACTCATATGACTCATTCATTATATTATTTATGCATGTTACAATTTATCTGTGCTTCTAAATGCAATCGTTTACACATTTGCTATCGGACTTTCTTTCCAAACCAGTTATTTCTATTTTATATTTCTCTAAGGTTAGCTTATATTCTTATATGTTGTATACTATTCCGCGTATTTGCCCACAGAGTCTACATTTGTTATTTTCCTGTGTGTTTCTGATCTTGGCGTTTAATGCATTTTTCTTCCATCTTTATGCTACTTTTTATCAACTGCTAAAAACGATTTGAACATTCCATAATTATTGATAATAAACTGACTAAAATAATTTCCTTATTCGCCTGGTTTTTCATCGTGTGCCTCCCCCCCCACTCCAAGCTCAATGAGATCATTTAGAGGCTAAGATAGCTAAGAGCATAAAATATTTACCCAACAACGAATAGAAACGCGATATATATATATATATATATATATATATATATATATATATATATATATATATAAATGAAAATTACAATTGAATTTACCAAAATGATGCAAGATGGTAAAATTAAAGTAAATTATGAATATTAAAGAATTAATATTTATAAAATTATCTCAGCCAGATATAAAAGCTCGATAAAACCAAATAGGCAATAGAGCTTATAATATGAGCAAACAATTAATAAAATATGTTAAAAAACACTTTGAAATGAGTTAAAAACATATTTAATCTGAAAAGGAAACACTAGATAAATGGATAGTCCTTAATCCGCGGAGTTTCGAATCAGAGGATAGGAATTCGCAAAATGCGGGATCGAATTTTGCATGCAGAAGTATTTGATGAAACAACAAGTAAGTCAAAGATCTTACTTGAAAACAAAATAAGTTAAGCAGAGGGAATATGGTAAAGAAAAAGGTGATTACACATGAATGGATAGTCTGGTGGAAGATAAAAAATCCAGTGACGGTAAAATCCAAATGTAAAACTTCAAGAAAGTTAAAAGAATTTCCATTTGTACAAGTAAAATCCAAGGAAATCCCGTAATTGGAAGAAGATGGTCCATAATAATCCAAAGGCAGAAATCCATGGAATAATTCACAAAAATTTGTACAAGGAAAAAAATAATATTGATAAAAGAAAAATAAGATGTGCTTTTCACTCTACTTCCGAGACATAACTATAAATAAAGTGTTTTTTTAACATATTTTATTAATTGTTTGCTATATATATATATATATATATATATATATATATATATATATATATATATATATATATATATATTTTGAGTAAAACGATCCGTAATTGTAAATAAAAATAAAAATCAGTTTCTAAAGACAAACGAACAAAATCGATTGTACGGTCGTTTCAGAAACGATGTTCATTTTATTAAAATTAACAAAAGGTTTTGACAATAATTTGACAAAAGTTTTGCCCTTTAAAACATAGTCTCCTCATCAGCAAAAAGAGGGGGAAAGTGCGAAGTTACAGACACCAAAATAAAATAGCATTTTAGCTGTGAATAAGGCAAATATTCCTGGAAATATTTAAAAAGAAAATAAAGGAAAACTTGGTTATTAATTTTATGTTGATATATAAAATGAAATAAAATAGAACATTAAGAATAATGTTAAAAGAAAAACTTATTTCATATAATATATATATGTTTATATATATATATATATATATATATATATATACCTTTTTATTTCCATTATAAAATTTGTTTTAAGTTCAGTCAGTCTATCGTTTGGTATGCTGTTATATTTTGTCTCCGAATTGAAATAATTACTTAGCGTTTATATTACTTTAAAACGATGTTCTAATGTACGGTTGATCAGTTTTTATCGCTGGAATGCCAAATTTAAAATTTAAAATTATATTAAATAAACAAGGGATATTACTGCAGATTTTTGAAAAGTTAAATAGAAAAAAAAAAAACTTTTATTGATCAAAGGGAGATAACTTCTAATTATTTTAGGAATTAACATATATATATATATATATGTATGTATGTATATATATATATAGATATGTATATATGGATATAGAGATATAGATATATATATATGATAAATTAGTTACAAAAATAAGTGCACTATAAAGGAATATTTTCTTTATAAAAGCAAAACTATTAAGATAGAAGCTTTACCCGGTTAAGAGGGGCAATTAAATAAAATAATTTAAAAAGATGAGGAATAAAAGTTACATAGAATTTATTAAATCATCAGGTGAATGAGGACGAAAATGAGAGGAAAAGAAAATAACCTCTTTAAGCCACAGCATTTCGAAGATATATATGCATATGTGTGTGTGTGTGTGTGTGTGTGTGTGTGTGTGTGTGTGTGTGTGTGTAGAAAAACAATTTGTTTCTTGCGTTATTTTGATTGATCGAACTACTGATCTCATCGTGGATAATATTCTCACAACGTTTTAGCCGACGTTACCTCCTAATTTCTTGTCGAACTCTGGAATCTTTATGTCGGCCTCAGCGCACCTTGAGGAAGGTCGTGAGATACATCGGCCGAAACGTTGTGAGAATAAAATCCAAGATGAGAACAAATAGTCGCAATAATGCAACACACACACACATTATCACTTGAAAATATTAAAGTTAAATGAATTTTAATCCCATTCTCTTGACTTTTCACACAAGCCGCGTACATGTATAACATGCGTTTTGTTTTATTTATATTTTCAGCCGATTTACCAAGTGGTGTTCGAGTGGGGCAATGAAGGTTATGATGTCGACCAGGAACTGGCCACTGGATGCCGCACCCCGTTTGATCGAGAACAGTGCAATCACAACACTAACGTAAGTTAAATTTTAAAATTATTCATTTTAAACTAGCAGGGTAATCCGTTGTTACCCGGGTCGTAATTCATCCTTCAAAGGCTAAGCAAGTGCATTTTAATCACAGTTTCATGTTCGACACAAAAGCGAGATCAGATCAAAATGTTTTTATTGCTGCATTGCATCTTCGGCAATCGGACGATTCCATCTTTTATAAAATGGGTAGAAGGTGATAACCTAGGTACGAAAATGAAATAACTCTTGTTTATTATTATACAAACTAGCTTCATCCCGTGGTGTTTCAGGATACTTTTCATGTCTAACTGTATAATTAAAAAAATATATATATTTACAAAGGAATCACCACATATCAATGAAGGAGCCTGTTTTAGATGTATGTCTGTGCGAAAATATTTAACCGATAAAATCTTAAACTAAACTTTAAATCAACAGTAAATAGTTATCATACACGAAGGATGATTTATAACGAGTAAACACTTTATTTCAATGGATGAATAACGCGTACAGAAATATGTCGGCAAGATGAAATGCAAAATATTTATTTCAATTTGCTGACATATTTCTATTACTTTTGCGCATGCGTAAATTTATTCATAGCTTAATATAGTTTAATTTTCAATCTTTCTTATCTATCTGTCGATAGCTCAAACAGTAGGGAACAGGCTGGAGTGCTAAACGTTTTAGTTTCAATTCTAGCTGATGGTATCCGAGTCATTTCTTTTTAAATTTTGAAATCAGTACTACATATTAAGTACAATATAATATTCAATAAAGAATTGGCTTTGTAGTGATATGAAATCTGCATGAATTAAAATATTTTTATGCGTATTTTACGACCGGGCAAAGCCGGGCGCGCCTCCCCACCACTTGTCGTAAAAATAATCGCCAGATTAATATTCCTAAAATCAATAAAACGAATGTAACAGATCCTGCGTGTGGCAGCAGGACTCGGCGCCGGCTCACAAGTCTTAAGAGACTCGAGCTTGGCTTCAGAAGGAGTGCTACGAATTGTCCACTTCACACACTGCCCCCTTCCTCCTCCAACCTGAATCTTCTGGTCTACTTCGTTTGGTCATATGTTGAGAACATCACCAACATGACCTCCAAAATCACTAAGGTCAGCCTAATCGCAACTATCTGCAGAGTATACGCGGAGTTCCTGCTGGCGCTTATGGAAAAGGCATGCTCCCAGTTCCGGACCCATATCGAGGCGGTAATTAATAATGAAGGCGGCTACATTAAATGGATGCCAGCTCTACTACACAGTCAAGTTACCTGAATTGATTTTTTTTCAATAAAAGTTTTAAAATAAAGTTGTAATGTTGTTTTCTTTAGGGCGACAAATGTATCTTTCCACCCTGTATATATGACAAAATGACATAAATAATTATACATTTTTGTTTTATTTCCAGATTATGGTGAATGACATTGCCGACATTGGTTGCGCCGCCTTGGACTGTCAAGACGCAAAGCAGTTGACTTGCATTTACAAGTGATCACATAACAGAACATTACTTTCAAGACGCTTCTAATAACCTGTACTATTAATTATAACTAAACCATCGGCTTTACACCGAATGTTGTATAAAAAGAGAAAAGAAAAAAATTATAAAATAAAATAAAGAGCGGGAGGGAGTTCAATGCCAGGCACGGCGAGCTGTTCTAGTTAGTCTGCACACTCCCACCTCTAATTTTTTCACTCTGCTTACACAATATTACATCGCATTTTTTATGATAACAACGACAAAATAAAATTATTAATAAAGATAATAATAATGATAATAATTATATTGCTTTAATCTAATTGGACACATATATTATACATAAAAAGTTTTTTTTTTTAAGCCGTGATAAAAGAAAAGGCCCTTCTCTTTAAGCTTTTTAGGTTTTGTTTTTAATTCTTACGTCAATTTTTTGGTTGAATAATTTTTGTAATGAACGGATCCTCTAATACGCCTTATGAAATTGGATGTATATGGCACATACATAACTCACACACAGACATACATATGCACATATCTATCTATCTATCTATTTGTCTATCTATCTATATATATATATGTATATATATATATATATATATATATATATATATATATATATTAAAAAAGGTTCCAACTGAAATAAGATCTTGTATTAAGAAAACTGGTTTTAATTTTTTAAAATGACAGCCGTTTCTTAATCGCTATACAATCAAAATATTCAATTTTTTTGAATAATTTTTGTAATGAACCGATTCCCCTAATGCGCCTTATGAAATTGGATGTATATGTTACATACACACTCACACACAGACATATACGATCTTGTATTAAGCAAATTGGTTTTAATTTTTTAAAATGACAGCCGTTTCTTAATCGCTACACAATCAAAACATTAGTAATCACAAAACTTGATTCTGGAAATCTGATGATTCTTCAAAAATGTAGAAAATATTGAAATTCGTATTCTTTAATAAAGAATGTTGAATAAAGCCTCTTATATTTTTCATTCTTTTATTGTGTAGCGATGAAGAAATAGTTGTATTAAGAAAGTATAACCAAGTAGCACCACACAAGATTTTTTAATATTTTTACAACTTAGAATTACCTTAGAATTAAATGATTAAAACTTAGGATCGTCTAATATTAATTGTGCTTAAACACGTGAATATTTGCACACGCACACACACACACACACACACACACACACACACACACACACACACACACACACACACACACACACACACATATATATATATATATATATATATATAATTCAAGTATTCAACAATACAGTGATAAAGCGATTGATATTGCATGTTTCAGGTCATGTAATTCGACATGAAACCAATAAATACGAAATGTGCATGAATTAAAATATATTTTAGCGTATTTTATGATCGGGTAAGGCTATACTATCAGCTGGCTGTATACACCATGAATGATAAATGCCGCTCTAGTAATTCAACACTGTGTTTATTCCCCTTAACCTATTGATATAATAGGTCAAGTAAAAGTAAGAAGGGAGGTATGTTGCAATGCGTTCATTTTATTCCGGGTTGAACCAGATTTTGTGTATAATCCCTTTCAATGCTGTATTGAATTTTTGTAAAAGTAAAAAAAAAAAATATATTGACAACATCAGATCGCAAATTAATCATAACCCAACAAGTGACTCCAGAGAAACTAATTGACACGCTTGCTTCATACAATCATTATTTAAAGATACATTAGTCATAGTTGCGTGTGTGTGTTTTAATAAAATGTCTTATGAAAATTTACATAAATAACAAGTAATGGATAATAGTAAAAAAAAAAAAAAAATAAAATCACATCATTACTTTATGACAATTATACAGACACTTCGATTATGTCCAGGGACTATTATTTACTACATAGTAATTTTTTTTTACAAAAATGTTATTTCATAGCAGAAAAAAATATACGTCATCGAAATCTAAAAAAAAACGTCTACAGAAATATATTATAACAATATCAAATAATTTACTTTATTATTACTTCTACTCACTAAGAGTTTTCACACGGGCCATCATCAAAGATTTCTCTCTGCCAACAATCTGTGGTGTTTCATGGAGTCTAGGTAACAACAAGTCTCACCAGATTTCTTGTACTCTCTAGCTTCTTTGATAACCTTTGCAAATGAATATGTGTTATCGCAACAGCCGTTTACCATTGTGTTTCACCGGATATTAGGAAGCAATTATTATTATTATTATTATTATTATTATTATTATACTAAAAATAGTTTAATTGAAAATATACTGAGCTCTTTATAAACACAAATGTCTGCTGTCTGGATTTGGTTCAGTTTTGGAATTGATGTTTATATGAATGTTTAAGACAAATTGATTCTGAGGAGGCAAGCTCGTTTGTTCAGCATTTTAATCAAAAATATATGTCTATGTGCACACACACACACACACACACACACGCGCGCACACACACGCACACACACATATAAAAGGCAAAAGTCTATATTCTAAATTTAAAGATGTTGACCATCTTAGCATTTATTCCTTTAAATTCGTTTTACATCCACAATTGTTGACAGCACCTGTTTCGTAGCGCAAAATCATTCATTTAATTATTATGTCAGTCATTGAATTTATTTTGCCCTTAACTCATCAGAAGATAAATTAGTTATCGATTTGAAAAAATGTATATGGGCATGATTACAAAATCCGAAAATTGGAAGAGAAATTACATTTTTTTTTCTTTTATTATGTCATATGTTTCTTTTGTGCTACGAAACAGGTGCTGTCAAAAAGTATGCATGTCAAACATACTTAAAGAAATAAATTGTAAGATGGTCAACATCATAATATTTGGAATATAGACCTTTGTCATTTATTTGTTATATGCTCTGTATTTAAATTAAACATTAAATGTTGAAAGATTGATATGAATAACGGGTGAAATATAATTGAAAAAATATTTCCACACACACACACACACACACACACACACACACACACACACGCACACACATATATATATATATACAATTTAAATAGCATTTATCACCAGTTAGTAGAAAACGTATCAATGTGTTCGATCGAATTACTTATCGTCTCGCTAGGGATATACAGGTGTTGTCTATTTGGTCATTCTGGCTTTAGTGACGTGAATCTACCTAGGTCCTCTCCTAATTCAATGATAACCAGATAGACAAAACATGCGTATTTACAGCGAACAAGGTGATTTATATTATTTAAACAAACTATATGCCAATATAAATTATATATATGCATACATGCATATATATATATGTGTGTGTGTGTGTGTAGTAAGTTATAAAATATATATGGCGATTAAGCTACACTGAATATTCCGCGTTTCATCCACTCTGGGATTCTTCAGGCTTATGCGAGAATTTTGTGGTTGTCTTGCGTTTTTATATACGCACCTTTTATAATAACAATAGAAAATAAACAAATAAAATAAATAAATAAACAAACATGCCTATACATAAACTATTACGCGCACACACACACACTCACACACACACACACACACACACACACACATATATATATATATATATATATATATATATATATACTAACATAAAAAAAGCTTAACCTAGATTTAAAACAGGTCAAGATACTAGATATCTACGCTAAATAGCAAACACAAAGCAACGGGTCAACCGTGGGTCAAATGGGCCTTTGTCCTGTAAGTGCCTGCTCATTGACTGATTAGGAAGGGTGCAGTGGATACTAGAAAGCTGATTGGCTAACAAAAAACTAAATAGAAGGTTTGTATATAAAAACGCAAGACAACCACAAAATTCTTGCATAAGCCTGAAGAATCTTAGAGTGGATGAAACACGGAATATTCAGTGTAGCTTAATCGACATATATATTTTATAACATACTAACTAGCTCTACCTACGTATTGAGCACTGTTGAAGTAAATACTTAAAGTTTACGCATAAATTTATACTTTCGTATATTAATTTATGTGAGTAAATGAAGTATATATATATATATATATATATATATATTCTGGCTTGTTGATAAAATTTAGAATACTCTAGCTCACTTTGTATTTCACATTAAGTTAATTTATCTCATGCGAAAAAAAGCACAATCATATTTGGTAATCTTATACATAGGTTACATGTGTATGCGTACATACATACGTATATATGTGTATGTATAAATATGTGTTGCTGCGTATATATGTGGCTGTGTATACATAGTTTATATCAATGAATGAATATTGTCTAATCAGAACTTGTGATTGATTGTAGAAGCAATGCAATACTAAAAAGTAAGTACTTTAGATAATACTTTAAATGGTATATATATTAATATATACATATGTGTGTGTGTGTGCAAGTGTGATTTTATTGAGTATGTGTGTTCGTGTATTTATATTTTCTTAATTATGAATGTATATTCATTTACAAATATAAATAAATCCAATATTTTTAGCGTATATATATACGCATATATATACACCACACACACACACACACACACATACATACATACATATATATATATATACGTGTGTGTATGAATATGTCTGTGTGTGCAGATATGTATGTATATTTATTTCATATGAAACATTTACGTTTTTACATTTGTATACACAGCATATATATGTATATTAATATATATACGCATATATATACAATCATAGTAATTATTTACTATTATATGGTTATATACATCTAACATAAATATATATATATACATATCTGCATATATACGTATATATTAAATATATATTAACCACGCACGCATATATATATATATATATATATATATATATATATATATATATTGTGCATATAATACATTCTAAATGTTTTTGATTTATAGACACAGAGCAAAATGAAAAAAAAATAATATAAGAAAAAAAAAAAACATTTCTTCAAAAACAACATTTATTGACTTGACATATTTCGCCTTTCGACTGTTTCCCAGTTGTCAAATCGAACGTTTTGACCAATCAGTTGGATTTCACCACTCGGTTGAAATTGACAGCTTCTCAAAAACCGGGAAATTCTATTATCTAAATACACTTACAGCATTCTGTTTTTGCTTTTTTACCATATTGTCATTTTACACCGATCATGTGTACGCATGCATATATATATATATATATATATATATATATATATATATATATATATATATATATATATATATATATATATATATATATATATATACAAAATCATATATGTAGGTAATGCGTCAACTATTTTCTGAATACAATGCTCATTTCTATGAGCAGAGATTTCTAACATCCACACACACACACATACACACACACGCACACACACACACACACATATATATATATATATATATATATATATATATATTAATTTTCACCTGGCAACGCATCTACATTTGAAAAGACGTCCATAGAAATGTTCAAGAATATGAAATCCATGAATATATGCATATTAAAGCCCAATGTATGTTCTTGCTTAAAAAGAATCTAAGTGAACGTAGAGATACGCTTGCATTTTTATTTTTATGCATAGATGTGCATCCGTTTTATAGATAATTACTCCAACCATAACACTAACCCTAACTGTCTTCGAAAAGAGTCAAAAACAAAACTAGAAATCAGGCTGGTGCTAATCCCCAAAACCAGAAACATCCAAATTCCAGAAATCCCAAGAATAAAATCAAAGCAAATGCAAAAATATTTTTTTAAATAGTATTTAAAAATGAATTAGTTTTTAAATAATATTTATAACCTTTTCTTCTTTGAAAACAAAGTTGAAAAATATATTTTTAATTTAATTTAAAAATGAATTAGTTTTTAAATAATTTTTACAACTTTGTTTTCTTTGAAAACAAACGTTTCGCCCTCCCTTTAAATTTTATTTGCAAAACAAAAAAAAACTGAAAGAAAATGTTTGTTTTTTTTTTTCAAAAATTACGCGTCAGAACTGCCAATAATTGCACAATTTTTAAACCGTTTTCTTGTTTTATTTTGATGTATTATTCTTTGCTAAAAAGAATTTAATATACATTTTCTTCACATTTTTTTAATACATGTGACAATAAAAAGATAAAAAATATTTTGATTGGTGTTTTAGTACGGTATTCATATTGTTTTTTCTTCTGTTTGTTTTTGCGTAAAAATGGCTTTTCCTCTTAAGTTTTGGGAATGAAAACTTGCTTGAATTCTTCAGTTTTCGACTTGAATCTTATTTAAGACCTGAACACAATCATGGCTGACGGAACGGGGGCCTGCTACTTTTATGAATAAAACCAAGGATTTCATTTGAAATTCTGTGTACATTAGGAGTTCGGCAGAAAGATTTCTCAGTTAAATAAGATACAACTGAAGAAGGTCTCAGGTTACAACGACCAAAACGGTGTGAAAATAGATGGAAAGAATCGTGGTGGCTTCAATAAGTTTCCACACTTTTTTGTACAGGGATTAAAAATTGTTGTAGACTCTTGAAAATTCAGTATGTTATTGCTATATATCTTATCAGATGACGGGCCAATTTTTATAATTTCAGGTTGAAATGAACAAATATAGCAAGAACTGGAATACACCCTACTAAAGCTGGTAAATTTCAAAATGTAATCTAGGCATGAGGACACTTTGGAAGAACGATATGCAAGTAAATTCTGTTTTTGATTGGCATAAGAGATTCAAAGAAGGCAGGGATTCTGTGGGGGATGATGAGAAGTGTAAGATGAGTAAAGAAGTCAAAACAGTACAGTTGATTGGCCAAATAAAGAATTTCACGGATAAGAACTTTCGTGTGTCTATAGAGATAATAAGTCCAAAGTTTGATGTCAGTGTTGGAACTGTACACACAATTATTCGCAAGGAACTAAAGATGCGGAAGATTTGCATAAAGCTTGTCCCAAAAGTGCTACATCCTTGTCACAGACTATTTGACCAAGATGAGAATCTGGACAGTTCTTCACCCTCCCTGCTGTCCAGACATTGCTCCCTGTGACTTTGGTTATTCCCTAAGCTCAAGTAAAACCTTCGAGTCTTTCTTTATGAGACAACTGAGAAGCCACTTTCATTGCAGCAGCCTTGGCAATGACCTCAATGTATTTGGTACAGTTCATGTTACCTGTGAATGTTAGGCTGAGGAGCTTGACCCAAGTACTTTCCGGTAATGTCTCATTAGCAACAGCAATCAGTGTTTAAGAAGGTTTCTTGTAATTATAAACGAAAAAATACTTAGTCCTGGCAACATTGAATGTTACCATCCAAAAAGACTGACTGGTAAGCCATCAGGGATCTCATCAGAGATGCCCCACGGGGAAATATCTTTTCTCTTCCAGCTGAACAGTGCGGAAATGAGACCACTGAATGGTTAAAAACTGCAATTGAAGCACATGTTCCCACACGAAAATTCTATAGCAATCTCCACTCTCCCCAATGGTTTACTTCTACTTGTGCAGCTGCCATTGTTCAAAGGCAGCATGCATACCGCAGATTCAACCGACATAAATCCAGTTCAAACAGACAGAAGTATATAGAAGCCAGAAGTAATTGTAAGAGAGAAATAGCGACAGCTAAGACAGAATACACTGAAACGACCAGAAAACGCATCGAAGCACAGAAATTAGGAACTCGTGATTTTTGGAAAATCTACAACAGTGTAGTAAATAATGGGTAGTCAACAATTCTCCCACTATCAAACGATCACGAGGTTCTTTGCACGGCAACCGAGAAGGCTAACATGCTCGCCAGTCGGTTTGCCTCAAACTCCACATTGGACCCGGCACACCACTCCCTCCTTGACTTTCCTTTGCGGACAGACGCCACACTAGATGACTTGAAAATCACCCCTTCTTCTATCATTAAAAAAATTAGACACCGCAGAAGAATGTAGACCCGATCCCATCCGCGCTGTACTATTAAAAAAATGCTCCGCTGAGTTTGCTCCAGTTCTCTTCAAATTTTACAACAAATGTCTTAACGAACCTTGGTTTCCTGACTGCTGGAAAACCGCTTTTGTGGTACCAGTTTTCAAGAATTCTGGCGAAAGTACTGGCCAATTAAATTATCGCCTCATTAGCCTTTTCCCGCTTTTCGTCTAAACATTTGAGTCTTTAATTAATTAAGCTCTAGTCCATCACCTTACAGCAGCAAAACTCCTGACCGACAATCAATATGGATTTAGGCAAGCCCGTTCAACAGCAGATATCCTAACTGTAATTTCTGAACGTATATACCGTTCACTGGACAAAGCACGGGAGGGTAAAGCGGTAGCCCTTGATATCTCTAATCTTTTGACAGGGTATGGTACGATGGTCTTCTAAGTAAAATTGGATCATATGGTATCACTGGAAGAATACATAATGTAATTAAATCCTTCTTAAGTAAGAGAAAAATCCAAGTTGTCCTCGACGGTCGTACATCTAAGCAATATGATATAAACGCGGGAGTGCCTCAGGGGTCTATCTTCAGACCTTTATTATTCTTGATATTCATAAATGTCCTCCCTGATAAAATTGTTTCGGAGATGGGTATATTTGTTGATGACACCACTCTCTATAACAGGCACGAGGGAAAACAAATGAACACATATCTAAGGAAATGACAGAAACACTAGAGGATGACCTCCAATCTGTAGTGGAATGGGGACGAAAATGGATGGTCACATTTTATGCTGCCAAGACTAAGCTTGTTTCCTTCAATAATTAAAGAAACCTTCACTAGCACCAATAGCAATGGCCAAAAACACATTACCCGAAAGTATTTCCTTTAAACTCCTCGGCCTAACGTTTACAAGGAACATGTACTGGAATAGGTACATTGAGAGCATTGCCAAGGCTGCTGCGAAGAAGGTGAGCTCTCTTTACCGTGCTAGAACGCTACTTACGCCTGAAAGTATCCTGTACCTCTATAAGGCCACCATTCGCCCATGTATGGAGTACTGTTGTCACATTTGGGCTGGTGTATATACTGCTTGTCTCTCACTCCTGGACAAGGTTCAAAAGACAGTCGCCAACCTGATAGGTCCTGAACTGTCATCTAAGCTTTAGCCACTGTCCCATCGACGAAATGTTGCATCCCTCTGTCTGTTCTACCAATACTTTAATGGTGAATGCTCTGACGAACTACAAGCACTTGTACTCCCTCGACGTGAATACCCCCGACAAATCTGACAAGCAGCTAAATCCCACCCCTTCACAGTAGAGATCTCTAGGTGTAAGAAAGCCTTCTACTCCAATAGTTTCTTCTCCAGAACTGCTATACTTTGGAACTCCCTTCCGGGATTCTGCTTTCCCAACTGTACTGACATGCAGAAGTTCAAGTGTAATGTGAACAGACATCTTTCTACTCATCTCCCTTCATAGTACCCCTGCAACTTATGCCCCCGATAGTAGCCCCCTACTTCAAATTAGCACTGTGCTTTGTTTGGGGTGAAAATTGAATTTAAAAAAATTACAACCCCATTTCACTTCCTCTAAGGTTTTAGCTATTTCCTTAGTTATGTATCCTTTCGTTTTCCCATCGCGTCTGTTATAGAGCGTGGTTTCATCAACCCATCTCGGTGACTATTTTTTTCAGGAAGGTCATTTATATCATAATATTTGCATTCATATCATATTATTTTTACATATGACTATCAAGGACAGCCTGGATTTTTCTCTTATTTAAGAAGGATTGGATTATATTAAGTATTTGTCCAGTAATATCGTATGGTTTAATTTTCATTTTATCGTGCTAAGCCCTGTCAAAAGCCTTGGATATATTTAGGGCTACTGTTCTAGCATTATCTGTCTTGTCCAGTGTGTAGTATATATATTCATGGATTACAGTTAGGATATCTTCAATAAAATAGGCGTACCTTATTGCATACTGCTGGCCGAAAAGAAGTTTATTATCTATAAGCCATACTTAACAAAAAACTACATCCCCTTTTTAACCGGATCTTATTTAACACAAATATACTAACAGTATTTAATAACTAACAAAAAAACTATAAAATAAGAAAATTGAAATTAAAACTAAAAATAATTCGTCCCTAACCATCATGCACACACCTTTAACCAATTATATATATATATATATATATATATATATATATATATATATACACACACTAAACCTCAAAGGAAAAGAAAAAGAAAACGATAACAACAACAACAACCGCTCCTGATGATAATCAGACGCACCGATAGAAAGCGCTTGAGTAGAGTATGGCTGCACAACAAATTTTGAGCGTTATTTTATACAACATACCGATTGAAATAAAAAAGACCACTCGGCGAATCGAAAAGATCTCCAGAAAAATCGGAAACAGGAATCAGATGTGCTTGAATAATGACTTGCTGTCAATATATATATATATATATATATATATATATATATATATATATATATATATATATATATATGTATATATATATATATATATATATATATATATAGTTTTTCCCCGTGCATCCTCATACTTTCACTACACCGATGAAGACTGAAGGATCGGTCGAAAATTATGTACTTATGAAAAAAGTTTTTTAATTTTTTTTTCATAATATTATTATTTTGTATTCCTGCACGTCACCAATTAAAAACGAATAAAGAAAAGTTATAAGCTTTTATACTTTTCGCATTCTTTTTTATTCATATATATATATATATATATATATATATATATATATATATATATATATATATATACTCGTGTGATAGAACGTTTTTATATTAAATTCTACGCAAATATGCACAATGTAGAAACTTTGCATAAAAGAATCCAGTATAATAGTTAAATAGAACCAATTATCTAATAAGAAACCATAAAAAATGAACAAGTAATTAACGCTTTTCAAAATAATATGCAAATCAGTTTATATTTATGGAGTCGCTCGCATATCCATGACTGAGTATATTAAGAAGTACGTTTTAATAATATTTAAATAGAAAATGTAGACGTCAAATAATCAACGTCAGAGCGAGAAAAGAAACTCAACTTTATAGTTGCATATAGATAACATAAAGCACATTTGTCCGTTTGTATGTGCGTGTGTTTGTATGTCTGGCTAAAAGCGAGAAAACAAATAGCGAAAAAGTTTGTATTTTATTTTTTTTTAATTTAGAAAAATATATACATTCTCTGGATGTTAATGTTATCTTAGCCAGCTTTTAAATGAGTGTTGGATTTTCCATGTTATTATTGACTAATTTGGAAAGAAAATGTCGTTTAATTGTAGATTAATCTGTTATATAAATGAGGAATTGTCTGTATGTTCTGCTAGAAAGCATTGTGCTAGACTGAAGAGAAAGAGAAGATTGGGGATAGTTAGGTGTAAAACGGATGGGAGGAAGAGAAAAGATGGATAGTTTGTTTGTGTGTAAACAACTTGTCGATCGCCATGTGGTCATTTCAGGTCAGGCATTGTAATGTTGAACTTACAAACAAATGAAAGAAAAAATAAACAAAAATCCGGATCGGAATTTTTTTCTTTTTTAACAAAACGTTGTAGTTACAAAAAAAAAAAAAAAAAAAAAAAACAAGTGAAGCATACATGGTCCCCTGTGAATACACAATGAACGAGGCATAAAAAAATGACTAAGTTCAGCATTTGCCCCCGTCCATTTAGCCCCAAAAGTCCTCAGGCGACGTCAAATCCTGGTAAAAATGAACAAACGATGCAGTTTTACATATGTACATCTGAGTTCTGTACCACGCAAAAAAAAAAGAAATGACTGCGTCCATCATTTGCCTTCCTCCATTTAGCCTGAATTGTCCCCAAGGCCTTAACATATTTAAATTTGAGTTCAGCACCATGCAAAACTGCTAAATAGACATACACAGAAAATTTTGGACAAATATGGTAAAATAGTTCCCAAAATGGAGTGTTTTTATTAGCCCTAGAAGAGACCCTGAGGCACACCCAAGAGTTATCGAAAAGTATAGACTAAAAAAAATATATAGAAATCAATTAGTTACAACTTTTCTTAAAGGTTTATGAAAATCCAAGACATCAATTTTTTTAATAAGCACAAAAGTGTCAAATTTAGTTATTTTAACGCGAAAATACCCCCTAGGGGGGACAGCCAGAGTTTTCCCGGAAAGTCCGTTCTGTTTCTTTTTTACGCATATCATGTTTAATGTTTGTGCAAAATTTTTAAAAATTCCAAGGTGTAGTTATTGAGAAAAGTGCGGACAGACGAACAGTTTAGTGGGGGGGGGTGCCCTTTTCTCTTCTCTGCAACCTCTCTCCCACAGAAGAGACGCTGCGAGCCTATCTTTGTTTTATTGTTATTTACATGGCAAGTGCTCGTCTGAGCTCCAATCTCTGGTTCCCCTCGCCAATCTTTCACGATAAACACCCGTCTAGCTGAAACCACTGTCAATAATTTTCCCCACCATATATCTGTGCCTAAATCAAAACGTAGATTCCATGAACAAAGCTTCTTGCTTAGAACTGCACGCCTGTGGAACTCTCTACCGTTTGCCTGTTTTCCATCTGACTTCAACTTGGATGTCTTCAAGTCCAACATAAACAAATTCCTGATTAACCGCCCCCTTAAGTAATGACATTTTATCAAATCTCCAATCTTAACGAATACAACAACACGATCCCATTGATTACTGGACACGCAATAACCCTTATCCCCGAGTGGCTTCCGGGCCTTGATAAGTGGTGACCTTCATGCAAAAAAAAAAAAGATGATGATCAGACGTACGAACAAGGGTGAAGTTACAAGTCTATTATTTTTTTTGTCGGGGGACCAGAAAATAAAAAAATATCCGGGTCGGCATTTTTTCTTTTTTAACTAACGTTTTTATTACTGTTTGCCCTTCCGTCTCGACACCATTAAAAATGTTTCTCGCTGTCACATATTCATCTAGCCTGTCGTTTCTATTTCCCACGACCGCACGCCGACTACAGCCGGCGCATTCTCGTCCTTAATTTTACACCTTCACTTTTCTTCTCCCGGCTACGTGCTGCATTTTTCTTTTTCTTATTGCGTACACTTCCTAATTTGCATCTGCGTTTTTTCGGCTACTGCTGCTGCTAATCTCTTCACAATTCAACCATTCTTTTCTGTTGCTGTTGCTGCTGCTGCTGCTGATGATGATGATGATAATGATATTTTCTAACGCGATCATGTGCACTATGTTAAACAATTTTTGTGGAGATTTTGACGTATTAGTGTATGCATCAAGGTTGGGGGCTTTATATTTTGCTGAATAGTTTTATCAGAGAGACGGATAGAGAGAATTAGAGAGACAGACGTTTTGATAGAAATATGTTACACTTTTGCACAGAGCAACGCCGAGTAGTCCTGCTTGTATATTTTGAACCTAAGTAAACAATGCAGGTGGAATAAATAAAAATATCGACGTCCAACGTGTAACATGTATAAAAAAAACTATTTATTTACTTGCGTTTACAAGAGATTTGGAATATTCGCAATGATTAAAGTATTCGATGCATCAGATCTTGTAAATTAAGCATTAATCCATATTTTAATCACTTGAATATTAAGAAATAAAATATAATTTTTGCGTTTATTCAAATACATTTATTTTTATCATCACTTATCACTTCTTCTATATAAAATATATTTATTTTTATCATCACTTATCACTTCTTCTATATAAAAGGCATGCTGTGTGATTGCGTCTATGAGTTCGTTCCCTGTGGACTCTAAAGCTGCTTAGCCTTTTTTTTTTTTTTAAATTTCACACAGATTTATTTCATTGTCTGGGTGTGTTCTTAATAGGTTTTGTATAAAAAAATCACCGATAGTATCAAAAATCGATAATCAAAAACCCGATTAAATATAGAACAGACTGATTTTGATCAAAGTTAACATTCTTGTACAGGGTAACATCACAAATGCACTTGATAAGTTTTATCACCGCACAAGGAAAAGGGCTCGGCGTATAAAAGCAATAGGAATTTTTTCGATAAGACAGGAAGGCGTTCGAAATGAATGTTTCTGTTTGATGCACAACTGAACCATGATACTTGGTTTTTGAATTTTAATGTTTAATTCAACCTGTTATATAAAAATAATTTTGTAAAATCAACAGTAAGCTCACTACAGTGCAATGTAGACTTAAATGTATTGAGAACTTAGTTATTGCTGGGAAGTATGTGAAACTTCTTCCCTGCGCATCATGTTAGAGCAGACAATCAAATGATTTGATTGAAAAATCTGTAATTCCACCAATTCTGATGACAATTAGAAGTGTGGAACATTCTCCGGCAACGTCGGGTGTCCTTGCTAGTTAAGATTAAACCTCCTCTTCGTTCATAAATTAAATTTGCATTCTTTTCATCTATAACTATTAGCAATCATTAAGATTAAGCCTCCCTTTGTTTACTCATAAAATAAATTTGTATGGATGATTATTGGGTGAGCTAAACACATGTACGTTCATTTTTATCATAAATCTTACCTGGCGTCCGTGCCAAATGATGTTGAAATTTTTTACTGCGTAATATTTAGTCCCTTTATCAGATTGTTTTTACATCTCTGGTCTGAAAATAGGTAAATGTCAACCACGTTTGTTTTATTTTTTTTAAAGTTATGAATAAAAGAAAGACAAAATTCTTTGAGAAGGAACATTTGTTTTATTCAGTTAAATTAAAATTCAAAATGTGGGGAATATTTTGGAGGGTTTTGGTTTTTGGAAAATATTAAAAGGTGTTTAATTTTTCTTGGACATGTCTGGAAATAAGTTTCAAGGATTTCTAACGCGTAACGAGTTTGGGAATCTTTTAATCATTTACCTGAAAAGAAAGAAGAAAAATGTTGAGCCAAATCGAATAACAATATCGAAAATATTAAGACGTTTTCGTTAAACAAAGCAATCTTTTTATACGTACGCGTATGTTTATACGTATTTTTTAAGTCCTTATATACAAATCTACGAGTAAAATAACTAAGAGTACGAAAGATCTGCAACGATACATAGTCTCTCCTGATGACCTGACATTAACTGGAAGCTGAAATGAAATGCTTCACAAGTGAAAACAGCTGAATAACATGATTATATACTACAAGATAAGCTGTTTCTTTCAAAGCACAATATCTTTTTTGTCCGCTTGGTTCATGGCGAGTTTCTGCTATTGTTCCGGTAGCAAATTTCATTATACACGCATATTTTATCGTCTTTGTCCGACAGCACTCTTTTGCTGCGTTGTTTTTTCACTGTCGCATGATTCTTCGTCTAGTAGTCGATGCAGTTTATTTAGACAAATAAAACTTTTCATGTAGAAAGGACTATAGAAGGATTCACTAAGAGTTCCTAAGGTTATAATTTTGGAGAGAATTGACACATGAAAGAAAGACAAGAGTTCTTTTAATTGTTTAGTTCAATTCATTTAAGATAATGATGCGCGAATAATGAATTTAAGAGCAGTTATTTCACTCTTGGCGTTATTCAAATTTTTCTTTCTACATTGTCGACCAACTGTTTTACGCAATCTTCCATGGCACGGTCACGTTATTCGATGTCTCTTGTTCGGCTTCCATCGACAAACTAGGTTGAAATTCTCCTTTCTTTCCCAGATATTCTGTTGACATCATTTCCCCGAGTCATACCTCTATTTTGTCTACCCGGCCTGGCTTTGTATTTTAACCGTACACATTAGACACTTGACCCTAGGAATGATCCTGTTTTGGGTCATTTCGATCGTCACTCAGTCGACTGTCAAACTAGCTGACTCCCTCGCTATTAAAATAGGGTTCCTAATTGTAACAGCATTTATTTGTGAAAACAGACTTTTATGGTGTGTTGTGTTTTTTTTTTTAACTTATTGACCAAAAATAGGGTATATTGCAGCTCAGTCGAAAAGGGTTACTATTTGGGAACATGTCTACAGTGTGACGGAAGTTCAGAAGGGAGATGTCTGTTAGCGTCACATTTAAATTTCGACATGTTAGTACAGTCAGGGAAGCAGGAGACCGGGAAGGAACTCCAAAGTCTAGCAGATATTACAGTAGAAGGCTTTCCGGCATCTAGAAACCTCTACAATGAAGTAGAAATTTTAATTCGTAATTGAATTCTTCGTATCGCCCGCACTGAGGATTAAACTTTCAACCATCAGAAAAATTTCAATTAAAGATGAATCTACCCAGTAATGACATGGGTCATTGCGGACATTATGACTTAATATAAACAGGTCGTAAACATTTTTCCAGCGTTCATTTTTATTCCACACGTATTTTATTTTTCTACTGGTATTCGTTTTCTTTACTTCTCTAAACGTGTAACAGAGCGCGGACGCGTGTATGGCAGCAGCAGCTGTACGACAGCCAACGTATGAAAATAATCGAACAGTGTGCAAAGTGACGTCACAGCGAGGAAGAAGAAAATCAAACGATTATAAAAAAAAAAAACGTGGCCCGGGAAAGACATAAATCAATAGCGACAGGGAAAGACGTGTCCTAAATATGGCAGGACAAAGAGAGAATATCACGTGTTAGACACGAGAGAGTCTTGTTAAGCAAAAGACCTTTGAATAGGAGATTAGGGGTTATTCTGGAAGTACCTGTAAATAAATGCCAGTTTTTAAGTGAATAAAGTGAATCGAATTCTTTCCTTGTCTACATGCGATTGTCTGCATACAACGTGTGATTCTCTAGTGTTGATATGTAACAACTAGGTTACAGACGTCCAAGTTTAACAGTGCATTACTCGCGAATACCATCTAACCTACGCAAATAATAGAAGCACATGCGTGGTCTCGAATTATATAATTATAAGAAGCAGTGAGAAATTTTTACATTACGAGCTTAAAACCCATTTAAGAAATTAAAGTTGAGTTCTATTTAGAGTATTAAGAAAACGCGGTCAACGTTTGCGCAAACACATCATTCCGACTTCCGGTTACATATTCTGACTGTATATCCGATGAAATGTCATTCATATCTACTTTATTTACCCCCGTACATGTGTTAGTTGCTCGTTGTCTCGGGGAAAGACTCTAGCTTACGAAGCCAAAGGTGGCTTTCTGACTGGGTTCGAGTCTCCCTACTAGCATCAATTATCACTTCCAATAGTAATGATTACATAAGCATGAAACAATGGCAGAGTGGTCCTAGACGTTGTATCAAAGTTTACAGTTACTCAAAGGTGTTGAGTTCAATCCTGAACGAAGGCAGTGAAAAAGTAACATTCAGAACAGAGAATCAGCAACTATGTCTCAAAGCCTAGCTGGAGTCCGAACACGGTACCCCCGTAATAATGATAAATGGGTTGGGTTCGAGACTCCTAACAAACGGTTCCCCAGTTCGATACAAAACACCTGACGAAGGCCGGAGGGCAAAACGGCCGAAACGTTGTGACAGTAACAACCAAGATGAGGAAGTCAGTCCGACAATCTCAATCTATGAAACACTAGTGTCTGAAAGTATAAAAATTGTTAATATTTATTATTCTTAATATTTATATATACTAAAGGGAACTGTGGAAATTCTACAACGGCATCTTTCATGTGTAATATATTGCTGCTTGGTGTTCTGTGGAAGTTCAGCTTGAATGGAACCCCCGAGATATTATTGTAGCCCTATATATATTGTTGCAAAAGTATTTATCTAAGTAATCTGGTTAATGTCGTGTAAGAATATATATGGTTATTACGGTTTATCTCTAATGTCGTAATAGGAGTTTGTGACATATTTCCATTGTATGGACACCCGGTGCGAACGGAAACCCATGATATCATTATGCCATCTTTAAACAAAACAGATACTAACCTCGGATCCTAGACAGAAGATCAAACAGGTATATTTTTATTTCACGTACTGTCCAAAAGCGACATCATTTAATTTTTTTTTTTTTTTACATTGCGTCTTTGGTGATCGGGAAATCCTATTTATTAGAAAAGGAGGATAGAAGATAGCATACAACGAATATGAAATTAGCGTCTCTATATACTAATTTAACATTGTTCGTAGTATGTTATCACATTCTATCCTCCTTTTTAATAAATAGGATCTCCCGATCACTAATGGACAAATTTATAGTCTAAAAACCGTGACACGTACGGTAAAAACACTACTGTATAATATATATATATATATATATATATATATATATATATATATATATATATATATATATATATATATATACGAGCAAACAGCAATAAAACATGTTAAAAAACACTTTGAAAAAGAGTTAAAACCATATTTAATCTGAAAAGGAAACACTTGGTAAGTGGATAAGTGGATAGTCCTATTATATATATATATATATATATATATATATATATATATATATATATATATATATATATATATAGCAAAAATGGTAATTAGTAAAAATCTGAGGAAAGTCTCAATACTATTGCAGAGAAAAAATATATTTTTTACCATTTTATCTGCTTACACGTGTGACTAAGCAAATAAAACGGTAATATATATATATATATATATATATATATATATATATATATATACACACACTCGGCATGGCTCGTATGAAAATATATTACTAGTAGGAAGGTGTGGTGGTATTGAATTATCTTAGACGCTGCTATTTCAAATGCATGGCCGTTGGCCGCAATCAGTGAACTGTATCTCTTGTACCAAAAGGTCATAAATAACGTTTTGAATTTAATTTTGACGGTTTCAAGTCAATATAAATGATTGCACGCAAATATAATTACAGGTTTTAAAAAAATATTCTTTTTTTTTTTTTGTTAACCAAGTAAAATTCTATTAATTGATATTTAATTTCAATTTAAAAAATGAACCAAGTAAATTTTAATTTCAAAAGTTACTGTTAAGCTGCCAAAAGATTTAACGAATGGAAACGAATTCGATTCCTTTTTACTGTTGTCCATCTCTGAAAATAATGTCACGTGCACGCATTTGGGACCATATATAAAGGGAAACTCTGTCGGCTGTTGGACAATTAGATGCCTGTTTACATTACACTTGAACTTCTACCCGTCAGTGCGGTCAAGGAAGCAGGAAACCAGGAGAGAACAAGCTCTTAGAGTAGAAGGCTTCCCGTCATTGAAGGACGTCTACACTAAAGGGGCAGGATTTTGCTGTTTGTCGGGTTAGTCGGGGGTATTTTCGGTAAAGGATCACAAATGCTACCAGTTGGACAGAGTATATTCTATGAAAATAGTTGTCAAACAGGCACAACGATGCAACATTGCGGCGATGGGACTGGGGTTCGAATTTGGTTGATATTGCGGGACGTTTAGGGGACGTTTTGGGGAAATTAAAACACCTAATTATAAAAAAAAACGATAATAATTTGCTTTGAACAAAAGGGAGGATATATAAAATGAAGAGGGCAAATTTTATGTTAACGGTTTTTGCGGTTTAGGAATTTTTGATGGGAGATAAAATGTCTTTAAGGAAGATTAGAAAACATTTTTAGTTTATTATCAAGAAAATAAATGAGTTTTAAAAATGGGCAAAAACAATTGTATAAATTTAATAAATCAAAAAAGCACACCCTGTAACATCTATTTCGTTTTATTTCTACTAGCTTACCCGTATTCCGGCGTTGTCCCTGAATGTAGATCAACTCAAGAAATTATAGGCTTCAGCATTAAACTATTGAATCATTATGGTTGTCCAATGACAAAACAGACACAACGATTTCATATATTATTTTTTTATTTGAATCCTTTGGGATGAATAATTTGTGTATTTATTTATTTGCGAACTGTTATCCTCATCTTTATGTCATTGTTGTTGTTTCACTACGGTACAGACCCGACAAAAACTTGGATTTATGAGACCAAAAAATCTAACCTTGATCGTTTTTCGGGGCCCGTGGCGCAGTTGATAGAGATGTTAAATTTCTACGGTTCTAGGGTGAGCATTGTCTGAAAATGGAGGTTTCAATCCTACCCAAAGCAGGCCAGAGAATTAGTTGGCCAAAAACATGGGGAGACAACAACAACTATGGAAGGCAGTAATTACTGAGGTTACAGTTAAGAGACTCGGCATTCCTATCCCGTCGCGGTGAAAAATCACATGAAGAAGGTCGGGGGAATAGTTGGTCGAAACGTAGAGATATAACAATAACAACTATGAAGATGAAGGTAACAGTCCGCAAAAATAAATAAACTTCGATTTTTATATAACTTTTTTTTTATTTGTATACGAGCTAAAATCTCGAACTTATGAAGAAAGTCCAATAGCCAACTTGGACACAAATCCAGTATATGAACTAACGAAAGTAATTGGTATATTGAGAAACAAAATATCGTTTAAGTAGATTGCGAAAAATATTGGATTTACTAAGAAGAGAAAGGCTTAGCGTTACAAATAGTTTTTATCTGTTTCGAAAATCATTTACTAAATTCTGAGTATCTATTATTAGATATATAGAGAGAGTAAGAGAAAGATACCTTTGTTATTAAATTATTTTCGACCACGGTAACTTCTGGGGTAATTCCTGTAGTTCTTATAGTATCGTCCACGTCTGAATCCTCGTTTTCGTCCTCGATAAGACCTTTGTCTATAGGGGCTACCTCGTGAGACGATCTGTTGAACAACCTGGCGGTGACGTCTCGAGTTTCTTGCTAAAAGATATAAAACACGGACCAATTAATGAAAATTGAAAACATTTAACGCTAGCTGGCAACCTAGCGTTGCCCGGCTGTACACAAACGCGTAAACATGATATTTTAATTAATGCAAAATGTATCAATCCTATATTGAATATTATATATTACGAGGAATCATTTGCCCGGAGAACTAATTCGGATAAAAAAACGAAAAAAGAAATAGAAATAATATTCATAATGTAGTTCAGGAATTCCGTCTGTGTTTGTTTACACTATTACGTCAGCTGATATTTGGGCTTGACGATGAATGCCATGGAAAATTCACTTCTGATTAATGTTTAGTTTTAAAACATTCAAACGAAGAAATGATTTGCGATGATTTTAAATGGTACTTATGTTTTTTATCTTAAATTGAACTTATTAATAAGAAAAATTAAAATAAAAGGGTGAGGTACACCCAGGCTTGGACAGAGGATCATTTTATTTGTAGCCGAATGCTTTACCACTGTGGTATATTTCCAGATTATAATAAATCTGTTTGTTTAAGAAAAAATGGTTTGCTGAGAATTATTATCTCCCTTGGTCGGTGTAACATAAAATATTCCCCTGTAAAAACTATTCTTTTTATCTGTAAGAGAGAAAGATTATTTTTAAGATCAGATTGTTTCGATTTTCAATTCTTATCGGATGACTTTCTGTACAAAACATATCTAAGAACACTGCCAGATATAAATTAGCTTGGTGTGAAAATATCAAAAGATAGAATCAGCCGTTTCGGTACTTATGAGAAAGCAATCAACACCCCCCACACACACAAAGTGACCTTTATATAATAGTAGATAGATAGATAGATAGAAGATTAAAGTTGGCATTTCATCTTAAAATATCGCAAATAAAGTGCGAAGTATTTTTTAATTCGGTGTTCATTTATTTATTAACTAGCGGGGGTACTCGGCGTTTCCCGGTTGTTTGGAGGTGTGTGTAAGGGGGGGGGGGTTTAAAGTAAAGAATAAGCGTAGTAATAACTCTGTTAAAGTAAAAAAAAACGATGGTAAACTTCTCTACAAAATCGGCGACCTCCCCCCCCAAAAAATAGCGAACAAACGGGAAACTCAAAAAAAAAAAAATCAGAAAAACAAAAAGGAAAAATCAGGGGAAAAAATGATGAACGTGTTCGGAAAAACTAAAACCAAAAAAACACAGCGAAAAAAAAAATGGTATAAATAACCCTTCGATTCAGTTAAGTCCATTCCAGGGGTTTTAAGGAACTACGAAGTAAAGAAAACCCAAACCGGTGTTCTTTCGTAACTGTCCTTTGTGAACGATCCCGCAACGGTGTAAAGTGGTGGCGGGGGAAGGAGGAATTTATTAGAGAGAAAATATTTTACTTCCTCCATTGATTTTAACCGATTTTGGCAGTGAACTCTCAGCAGAAAAAATATAGGAATATACGATTATCGAGGAAGTGGAGAGGTAATAGGCTTATAACACACCTCAGATATTGTGCTGCAGTTTGTTTATATTACATTTGCATGAAATGTCTTGATTTTTAATCCTATTAAGGTTAAAATCAGAGGGGAAAATGAGTTGATTTATATATATATATATATAGGGATAAATGTACACCTATCGATACTATATTTATTAAAATTTTTATTGTGACAGTGATCAAGTGGTAAACGACACAGATTAACGACTCAAGTGTTCCTAGTTCGAATCTAGTTCATTCCATGATAATTACTTTCACTTAGGATGTTAGCAACCTTCACGTGGTCCATCCCGTAAGTACTTGACGTCTTTCTAGAAAGCATTCTGATTAGAAAAACACCAAGGAAACCTATACGAGCAATAGAATCTTTGGATTCATACGATATTATTACTGGCTTGCATCCCGGCGTCGTCTGTGAAGTAGTGGCAATCCTGTACGCTTTCGTCAATCCTATATCATTATTTTAACGTTATTTTTAAATTTCTAAAAAGAAAAAACCTTGTCGGCTTTATTATTGATGAATGTCAAACATGGATTTTAACCTCTCCTGCCCCCCCCCATTATTCTAAAACCCACAAATCGATGCTTACCACCAGTGTATTCTTCCTAATACAGTACTCGAGATGTGTTTGATCTATCTTGGTTTAATTACATTACTACAAATCGATAATAGGAATATATATATATATATATATATATATATCTGTGGAAATATATTTTATTTCCTTATAATATATACCGATCCATATTTAAGAAGCTCAATGTAATTGCAAGCATATAATGAATGAATGACAAAAGATTATATTCCAAATTTCATGATGTTGATCATCTTACAATTTACTCCTTTAATTTAGTTGGCATTTACAATTCTTGACAGCACCTGTTTTCGTAGCACAAAATCAATCTTAATTATTATATCAATCAGTGATTCAAAATGGCGCAATGTAAACATATTAAAGGTATTTACAGCTTCTCTTCCAATTTTCGGATTTTTAATCATGTCAAAACGCACTTTATTTCCTTTTGATGGATTGATTGTTGCTATTTCTTCTGATGAGTTAAGGGCAAAATAGATTCACCGTTGTAGATTAAGTTACTGCTAGGAGACAGGAGAAGTTTCTTCCCGGAACACTGCGATGAGTCCCCAACTAGAGAAGGCAATTAATCGATTTGATTGAAAATGGACGATTTTACCGACTCCAATGACAATAATATGGAAATGTGAAATATTCGTCGATCAGCATTCAATCCCGGGCAACATCGGCTCTTCCTGTTAGTATATAAACATTACAAAATGCAAATGTTTCAATCTAATACTTACCACCCCCTGTGAATTCACCCTCACTCGCCCCTGTTGCTGAAATTAAAAAAATATAATAATAATAATAATAATAATAATAATATATATATATATATATATATATATATATATATATATATATATATATATATATATATATGACAGGTTGAAAATATTCAAAAGTAAAGAATCATTGAATCCTAACAAGGGTCGTATATAGTGCTCAATCAAAAAGAGCAAATTATATTTTTTTATTTTCTTTATGCAAATAAAGTCATATCTTGCCATGATGTTCAGACCGTTTCGATCATTATTAATCTCGTAATTTTCAAATTTTTTTCTTGTCTGGTGAGATCAATACTGATCGAAACGATCGGCACAACAAGATATGACTATATTTGCATAAAGAAAATAAATATATATATATATATATATATATATATATATATATAACTGGGGATAATAGTTCGAAAGATGCAAATAATGTTTACATCATGAAATTACTGAAAAAGTCTTGATTGACGATTATCCTGAAACGTGTACAAAGGAAATGGCAGTATAAGACATTTTGAACAATAAACAAAATCATTTTTTTTTCTTTTAGTAATTCATATGACACCTTTCCTATCTCTGCTCCTCTCGTTATGAATAAAATATCAGTAGAGTCTGAGTGCAAAAATTTGGAGCATATGCACTACTTCACAATAGATTGTCGCAGAATTCATTGAAGAAATTTTAATTTTGAGAATCTTGTTTATTTTACGTCCATTACCAATGATTAAAGGTTCGCATTGGAGGTCTTAAGGCCACACTGTTATTGAGGCGGGCATTATAGACTTTCTCAACATCAACCCATAACTAATTGTCTCAGGGGTTCAAATTTAGCGAGCTAGAGGACCAGGTATTTTAGGGTATAAAACGCGGCAACCTGCTCTTCAATGTGCAATGATTTTTACCCGTGAGCAGGTGCAGAGTACTGGATGAAAATCATTTTCTTGACATCTAGTTTTCTTACTTTAGGGTAAGAGAACTTCCCCCGGAATCTTAAGATATTCCGCTGTCTTGATCTCCAGGTCAACTTCAATGAAATGAGGTGGCATGTTTTTCCCATCGCCGTTGGGGAACTATACCTTAGTGCCCCGGTTGTGGTGGTTGTTAACATTCCCTTCAGCATGGCCAGGAGGTGATTTGGCTGTAAGCGGAGGGATACACAGAATGCCATCCCACAATTCGCTTTCTTTTCCCATCTTTTTTTCGTCCGGACAACATGGGGTAAGACGTATATTTTTGTTTCTCCGTAAGTGAGAGAAGGGGGTAACCCCTCCTCAAAACTAGTTAAGGTTAGTTAGTTTTAATTATGAAAGTTAATTATCACTTGTAATTTTCTTTTGTAAAAATATTGTAATATTTTCTTGTAAAAAAATAAATAGTTAATTATATTTCTCAAATATTACCATTGTGTCGCGCGTCGTTTTTGTGCCTGCCTTAAATGTCTGCATTAAAGAACGAAGCGGGCCTGAAGACGAAGAAGGTTCCAACCAAAATGCCACCAGAGTGATCTTGAAAGAATGAAGGAGCCACACACCCACATCCAACATCTCAAGTTGGCTTTTGCTCTTGATGCTCAGACCCTAATGACTGGCCCATCGTCACATCATCATGGGGCCGTTTGTAAGGCATTTAGTGTAACACGTGGGTCGGTCACACGCCAGTGACCGACTGATCGTGTTATATCATGACAGAAAGCAGATTATTTACTGGTGTTTACTGCATGACTGGATGAGCACCAGAAGATCATTGGCAATAACTCGAGTTTCTGCGATTGAAGACTTAATCTACCACGAACTTTATCGTCTACAAAAATATGTACAGTACCACTAAGGTGTTTCAGGTGATGGCAACGGACTTCTCGCTTTACGAATGATCTTAGTTTTCTCTGTAAGAATGTGACGACGTCGTCTGTAATATGACTTTATGCTAATATCTTTCCGTACTGCATTAGAAATGGTCATTTTGGTCACATTCCGCTTTTACGCCAGTTCAACCATTGACCGTGATGGATTTGCTGCAATGTGCCGTTTCAAGCCACTAAGAAACCTTCTGGAGCGGATTTTATCACTTTCCGGACTGTGAACCTTCGTTTGGGTGTTTTGACTTTCCCTTAAGTTCACTACAACACGATAAACAGTCCTAGGATTGGAAGGAAGAGAAACAGGACAGTCCAATTCTCTACCTATATTAGAGCCAGTGTCTCTGATAATGTCAGACGTCTTATGTTCGGCGCGGAATAATTCAGCAATAACCATTCCAGGTTTCAATTCTACGCTGACATTTTTTTGTCTAATCTGGAACAACAAACTATAAAGTGTACAGCATGTAGCATTTCAGATTAATAATACCGCTTCAAAAAGCGTAAGTTACGGATTGGAATTACTATCAATTTATCGTTTACACCCTGTATACAAGTAAGATAATGTTTTTGTAGTTAGTATTTCTTTACAATTTCTCGGACAACGCCGGAAAACAGGCCCTGCTAGTACGTACACATTAGTAAAATATTCTCAATTTTAATATAAATAAGATATGTTCTTACATTTTGCAGTCGCATCGTTTGAGATATCATCGTGAGCTAAAAAGAAAAATCAAGAAAATGTGTCTATTCAGTCAAATGCGAATACAAAAATGCACTTCAATTAAAATGCATGAACAAATGCATGTGCAAACGTCCGGTACAAACATGTATACGAAAGGCAAATGTACTTCAATATATGCGAATTGTATAAATGACATACGACATAATAATTTGAAACGTGCCGATCTACAGCAATGATCTCCCAAATCACATCCTAAGATCATTCGTAGGCATTTATGCTGACGACGTTGCCATCTATGGCAACACTTCAAAAGCTGTAAATGACTCTCTCTGATTCTCTCTTCTCTGATCTTGATCACGTGGTACAATAAGAGAAACAGGTGGTCAATTGTAATGCATCTAAAACCAAGCCTCTCTCTTTGCATCATCAACGCTCTGATCTCTGTTTGACATCATTAGAAATGGATGGCTCTCGTCCTGAGGAGGCTCCATGTTTTGACAAGTTCTAGGTCCAACCTTTACTCCTGATCTAAAATGGAACACGTACATAAAATCCATTACATAAGTCGCTGGAAAAATGATAGGATCCTTCTATCGCTCCAGTAGGTATCTCACTACTATACAAGTCTCTACCTATATTACAGCCAGGTAGTCCAACATCTGAGCAGGAGATGTTAAAAATGTATTATCCTGCCTTGACAAAGTTCACAGTAGTTCATAGTTCGTAGTATAGTGGTGGATGACTCTTTCCCTTCTCTCCAACCTCTTTCCTCGCAGAAGAGACGTTGTGAATCTGTCTCTGCTTTATCGTTGTTTTCATGGCAAGTACTCCTCTAAGCTCCGATCTATGGTCCCACCTCGCCAAACTTTCACAAAAAAAACAGTTGTCTAGCTAAATGCACTATTAATAATTTCCGCCACTCTTGATCTGTGCCTAAACCTAAACGTAGATTCCATGAACAAAGTTTCTTTCTTAGAACTGCACACCTATGGAACTCTTTTCCGTTTTTCTACTTTCCAGCTGACTACAATTTGGTCGTCTTTACGTTCAATGTAAACAAGTTCTTGATGAGCCGTTCACCTTAAGTAATTCAATTTACCAAATTTCCACTACTAACGATTACTACGATATTGTCCCATTGATTACTGTACACTCATTAACCTCTATTCTTGAGTGGCTTCCGGGCCTTGATAAATGATGACTTTTATGTAAACAAAAAAAGGAATGGAAAGTTAGAGTTCATTAAACAGAATTCAAATATATCAGTAGCCTAGGCGAAAGGATATTGAAATACTTGAAACCTTCATTAATCTCTCTCTCTCTCTCTCTCTCTCTCTCTCTCTCTCTCTCTCTATATATATATATATATATATATATATATATATATATATATATATATGTTAATGGGACTTCTATAACAGATTATTTGCTTAAATACCCGACGTGCTCAACGAATTGCGTCATTTTCCATTCGTAATCATGCTTACTCGCAATATCATCTGAAGATTTTGGAGACTGTGTACGTTCATTTAAAACAACCCTCCCTTTGTAAACAAACGTGTGTTTAATAGGTTTGAACATGATAATCTCTAAAATACATACCTCATTGTATAATATAACCTTTATTTTATTTACTTTATTTACCTTTATTTTAAATAGCTGTACCCGGACACGCGTTGCTGTGGCTCAATTTTTACAAATGGAATACAAACGCAAAAAAATCAAAATGTAGTTTTTTTAATATTATGTACTCAATAGTTGTGGATACCTAAAATTGACAGAAGTTTAATGATGAGGATTTGATTTTAGTATAGAGAAGTATGTGAACACGCATTTGAAAATCTCGTAAAATAAAAATCTTAGCCGATTTTATTTTTGTATGAAAGTATAGGGGTTTATCAATAATAAATCAATGGAAAAAATGAAAAAAAAAATTAATAAATAAAAAATAAAATATACTATAAATTTACTGAATATTTTTTTTCTATCAAAAATAGTTCAAGTTTGTATTGTTTTTTTAAACTTTTCTTTATGTTGCCCTTTATTCAATAACAAAACAACAAAAATTGTCTTTTCTTTTTCAAACGTACGCTCAACCCGTCCAAATACACACACCCATACGCAAGAAGATATATATAATAAATTCCACAGCAAACAACATCGCAGCCCACAAGAGCCATACAGTCAACGAACCGGAAGTCCAAGACCTGAGACCGGTTCGTTGACTGTATGTCTCTAGTAGGCTGCGATGTTGTTTAGCTGTGGAATTTATTATATATAATCTCTCACATTTTGAAAATCATATTCCAGAATAGTTATCGATCTTTAACCCACATCCTTTCCCATTCATTCCTATATCTCAACACACTAAAATCCGCATCCGTATTTATTTACATCAAACCAAATCTTATTTTTCACAACGTTTGACGGAACCTTCTAATATTAATTTCCTGTGATAAGGAAGACGTGATATGTTCATTGCAAACTTTGATGTCGCATAAGCTGTATCTCTTAACAAGGTTTCTAGTAACTCGTAATTAGCTGACGAAAACATGCGTATGACTGTGCAGCAACATATTACTGCTTATGTAAAAATAAATAAAGAGTATATATATATATATATATATATATATATATATATATATATATATATTTATATATATATATCCCTTACTAGAAGGCAAGCTAATCTGGGCATTTCTGTTTTCGTCTTTTAATAATATTTATCTCGTGTCGGAATATCACACATTGTGGTTAAGGGTGATAATATAGACTGGAATAATAATATTATGTCAACATATTTGTAATGAGGTAGTAGTTTGAGATGTAATACGATGGAAACCTAACTTATAATTCTGCTGTTTTTAAATCTATGAAAACATTTCCTTAATCAACAGATGATTTGTTCCACGATTTGAAGCAAGGTAACCGCTTTATATTTCTTTAGTTATATATTTTTGTATTGTTCAAACTGTAAGTCAGCTTTTTAAAGTTCTAAATCTGCAATCTATGCATTTTGCTATTATACTTAAAACTTAAACTGTACATTTTTTCATTTACAAAAAAAGTGAAAACTAACCTTGAATAATATATATATATATATATATATATATATATATATATATATATATATATATATATATATGCACTTTTAAGGCTGTAAAATATATTTTACATTAACTTATTGTTCGTCAGGATACTCAAATATTATATATTGAAATTTTCTTAATACGCGGAGTTTAAAAGAAATGCGTTCTTCTTATCAGCGATAAGATATTAGCAAATGAATCTTATAGTAAACTATAAATTTGCTGCTACTGGCCTTAATTGAAATTAAAATCCAAGTAATATATATATATATATATATATATATATATATATATATATATATATATATATATATATATATGAAATAAAATGGAGGTGGAAGGACCTGGATACTCAACGTTTCGCCCGATTTATGCGGGCTTCTTCAAGAGGGATGGTCATTGACGAGAGAGTCGGAGGATTGGGGCTATATATAATGATAGGGGAGAGCAGCGTGTTTTCCTTATGTAAATTAGATGTCATATATACATGTATATACATTTTATGAGAGAAGAACTAATTAGAGTAAACTAGTGTAGTGGATTACGTCTAAAAGATATATATATATATATATATATATATATATTTATAACTACTATTTATATATATATCTATATTTCATAAAAAAGTTTTCTTACCTGCTGCTGTAAATTTTCCTTGAACCGGCATATCGTTTTGACCTAAATTGAAAATATTTGTATCATCAGCCAATTAACTATGTTAAGTATATAAAAATGAAAAATATTGATAAGAAAGAACGGAAAACGTTTTTGTATAACCATTAATCCGTTTATGATATATATATATATATATATATATATATATATATATATATATATATATATATATATATATATGATTAATGTGTAGTTTGCTTGAAGCATTCTGTGGGATAGGTATGTAGTACAGATTTAGAAGGTTGTCACAATGCGAGGAATGAAATATAGTCGTTGTTGGTAAAAGTAGACGATAACATGTGGCGATTTACAAATCAATAATACACACACATATGTTTATATATACATATATTTATTCAGAGCATGCTTTGAATCGATCTGTTACGTTCACCATTTGAAAAGGGAATTTTTTCCGAAATTTATAATGGATAGTGTCTCAGACGTAACGAGTAAGACATTTTACCTAATACAACTGAATAAATATATGTATATATAAAATATATGTATGTGCTTAATTATTTGTAAATCTCCACTTGTTCTCGTCTTCTCTCGCCAACACCGACTATATTTTATTCCTCGCATTGTGACAGCCTTCTAAATCTTTTAATATATGTATATATATATATATATGTGTGTGTGTGTGTGTGTGTGTGTGTGTGTGTGTGTGTGTGTGTGATCTAAATCACATTATCGAACATTAAATTTTCAAAGTTTTCATTTTCTTATGCTAAATTGGCAATTCAATACTTTTTATAGTTAGATATTTTCCTCTGCAGAAAAATGGTCTACTTCTTAAAACTCCACGGAATCCAGAAATAACATAAACTTAGTAAATAATAATTTGCATTACTTAGATTTCACTTGTGTATGGATGCTCTGTCTCAAATATTGAACATTTTTATCGGAATATGATTTATAGGATGTAAATATAAATATAGAGATTAATATTTGTATCACACTTTGTAAATATACATTCATATATACATATATATATACATATATGTGTGTGTGTGCGTGTATGTATATATATATATATATATATATATATATATGTATATATACGAGATGTCATCAATACTTTTCCAGTTGTTTTTGTACAGGCATTTCAAAATTGCCGTAGACTCTTGAAAATTTAATATATTATTGCAACACATTTAATGAGATGACTGACCATTTTTTATAATGTCAGATGCAAATGATACTACGGCAATGTAATTTACAAAGCTGGTGAATTTCAAAAATTCAATTTGGATGCGAGGATATTTTAGAAGAACGATATGAAACAAAATTTTGTTATATACTTGGAAAAATGCCAAAGAAACGTATGGGATGCTCCAGACTGCTTTTGGGCCATCTTGCCTGAATCGAGCATCAGTTTTTGAGTAGCATAGATTCAAGAAAGGCAGGGAGTATATGAGACATGGTGAGAGGTGAGGGAGAAGTAAGGAATCCGAAGAGCAAAACACTCGTCTATCTGAAACCACTATCAACAGTTTCCCTAAATCTTTATCTCTGCCTAAACCTAAACGCTTCTTTCTTAGAACTGCACGCCTGTAAAACTCTCTTCCGTTTTCCTGCTTTCTAGCTGACTACAATATAGTCATCTTCCAGTTCAACGTGAACAAGTTCTCGATGAGCTGTCCACTACTAACGGTTACTACGATAGTGTCTCATAGACTACCGTACACAAACCCTTATTCTTGAGTGAAAACATTATGATTCATTATACTTCTCGAATCGTCTAATAAACTCAGCACGAAATTGTAAGTTATACATTTATTTGTTTATTTTTTCGTTTTTAGTTATATAATTCCACCCAACTGTGCGTTTATTATTTTCCGTTGACTGATGACACTTATATACACATACACACATATACATGTGTGTGTAAATGCATATGCATATATATATATACATACATATATCCGAGGACCTCACTGTTACCGTCCCAGCTTGCTAGGCTATGACAGTATGGAGTGTAAAGGGTGGAGCCAGTATTGCGCTCACTGCACTCCACCTGCGCCGAAGTATACATCCCACCGCCACAAAGTAGCACAAAAAAAACAAAATAGAAAAAACGATACAAAAAATCCTTTGGTGCTTGTTACATCAACTAGCATCGGTGGTCAACCTTTGCAGTGAACTAGGGTGTTTGGTGGCACCCCATTCATTAAGCAGTCGTCTTTGAGAATACACGGCGGACTTCTCGGGAGGACAGAAGACGCAGGAGGAAGAAGCGTCAACAAGCCCCAGCCCCAAACGCAGACCAAACCCTAACCTGCAGCTGTTGCGGGCGAGATTGCTTATCTTACATTGGACTCGTCAGCCATGAGCGTGTCTGCAGAAAACGTGGACAGACCCCTTCCTAGATCTTCGTCCGCGAAGTCAAGCTATGATGTTCTTTACCATGCCAAAAAAAATAATGACTAAATCCATCATTACCCACCATCACCACCACCATTTAGCCCCTCCAAATCCCCAAGGCCTTTACATATGTATATATGCGTTTGTATATGCATGTATATCATATACATGCATATATACACACGTATATACATATGTAAATATATATACATATACACATACATATGAGGGGCATTTCAAAAGTAATGTTCATATACTTGTATTCCGCCCGAATGGATCAGAGCGAATTGCAAATTGTATTGTTAAGATCACTGAACTTATGCAATCATGACCTGAATGCTTCATCTCTCTCTTGCAGATATTGTCAGTGGGAGCCTAAGAAAACTACCCCTGTAATGGGCGTGTGTCAGAAGCAGACATATGCCATTGAATTTTTGGAAAATGTGCATCGAAACTAATGGTGTTTACTCATCCTCATCTTTGGTGTTTACTCATCCTCATAACTCTTCAACTTTTCGAGTTAAAATAAAGAAAATTTCCTTTTCGAACGACCTTCATACATACATAAATACATATGATGATGTTCGTTCATCGTTTTCGAAGATTGCCATGATTATGCAATTGTTTAGTGGGTTCGAAGATGGCTTGCTATACCGATTTGAGCTCCAAAGTATCTCCTGTGTGCACTGAACCTGCAGTCTGCAGTAAAGGTGCTGAATACTGTTTTTTTTTTTTCTAATGGTACGTGTTCACTTTCGTTCTTGAATACGTGCGGGTTCAACAGTTGCAGCCCCTTTGTGGCTTGTGGCACACCAGTTAGTTTTTCCCACGAGTTAGAATACAAGCCGAAGTGTTCGAGGAAGGCTGCCAGACTTTCCTTAAACCGTTTCCTGTGTTCTCCTGAGATTTTTTTTGCCTACCATAAAAGAGTTGTTTTAGGAATCTTAAATCATGAATGCGGCATGTATACATACATACACATATACACATGTATATGTACAAGCATGTATATATGTATATATATGTGTGTGTGTATATATGTATATATATGAAACATGTATATATACATGTATATATATGTATATACATGAAACATGTATATATACATAATATATATGTATATATACATGTATATATATGAAACAAATAAAATGATGAAAATGCGTATATGAATAAAAATAAAAAATATGAATAAAAGTTTAAAACTATTTTTCATGACATTGTTTTTAATCTGCTAGTATATATATAAATATATATATATGTGTGTGTGTGTGTGTGTGTGTGTGTGTGTGGTTCTTACCAAGTGATGTAAATTTTCCCTGCATCGGCATATCTTCCTGACCTAAAATGAAAAACAAACATCTATTTAACATAACTTGTTAACATAAATACACAAATGGTATTCGGCAAAAGTTCAAAGTAAATTATTTTTTGCTTTACATAGAAATCAAATTAGAAAACACGAGATTACACACTTAAAAAGATCTCTCGATTCGAGTGAAGAAAATAAAGGGGCAGTGTGTGGCATCCGGTAAAATACCCCATTCCTATCAAAAGCAAAATAAGTTTGTGTCCCCAATAATAATAATGCAGTAAACAGGGCTAGGGGGGATAAGGAAATATTAAGGTCTTATGCACGATATGAAAAGAAACTGTAATCTCAGGTTGAGTTGCATTCCAGAACTTATAGGAGCAACTGGACTCAAAGAATTTCAAAATCTACCTGGAAAATATAATTGGTTAAATAAGTGCGATTCAAACAATTACATCTAAACGGACGGTTAGAATCTTTATAATATCTCTCGGGAGGAATATGCGAGATAGCAGGTGTATGTCTGGCATCCGGTAGAATATCCCATCCCCAGCTTTCAAAAAATGATCAGAAAATTAGAAAAAAATCAAAGTAAGTCGTGTAAGTAATAAAAAAAAAAAGCCGCAGTGTCTACAACAAGGTTGCCAACACGACTCGAAAACGTCAACCACCTGCTTTTTATGAATGGCCGCAAGCTGCATGATTTATTAAAAAAGATAACAGATAAATATCTGGGCAAATTTACCACAGTCAAAATATGCGTGGATTTAAACTGATATAATTTAAAGATCAAAATATGGGTTTATTAAAATTATATCTACAGACTTGAAATTTGGTATCTAGGATATTCAGACACATGGAAACCTTTTTAATCGGTTTTTATCCGGAAAAAGAGGCTCCTAAGGAGTCAAAATTCAAAAAATGATGCTTCGTGATCATCGGAGTTTTACCTGTTACCGTTTCACAAGATTTTAAAACAATTTTTAAGGATCTTAGCGACCTGGTCTTATGGTTAACTTTCATGGTACTTGACTCACTGTCTTAAGGTTTTAGTTTCGATCTCAGCTAGAGCATTTTTTCTTTCCTTTGCTTTTTTACTTACAAGAAGTAAACGGTTTAGAAAAATAATACCGGCATGCAAATGTCTTCGTTACTGTATGAAT
This sequence comes from Euprymna scolopes, assembly GCF_053919585.1. NCBI lineage: Eukaryota > Metazoa > Mollusca > Cephalopoda > Sepiida > Sepiolidae > Euprymna > Euprymna scolopes. Next base: position 31,102,364 of record NC_136511.1, read on the forward strand.
ATATATATTAACATTTATTCGTATTTGACGACCAGGCAACGCCGGGCGGCCTGCTAGTATATCTATAAGAGTGTGTGTGGGGGGTGAGGACAACTCTTAACCTATGTATAATCTAATAATTTTTGATCTACAGGCTTGAAATTTGCTGCAGACCAGATGAATAGAGTTCCACAAGCAGGCAGTTTTAGGAAATAAGTTTTCTTTATGGAATCCACGTGTGGCATATACTCTTCATTTTGTTGCGAGGGAAAATCATTAGGAAAATCTTAAGGGTTAGTTTATTACGACTCGCCTTAGGCGCCCCTATCAGGGAGTTGAATAAAGTAGAAGAGATTATCTTATGGATGGATTCCGATGTGACCCGATTAAAATATGTTGAATCAAAATATGACCTTTAAGCTTACAGGACCTAAATATTGGCTTAAAGCGTTAATTTGCATACAAGGAGAATTGCTCCGGTAAGAAAGACAGATTTGAGAAACCAACAGGACGAGATGAGAGAACGCATGCAAGTTAAGAAGTCATGCGCATTACGTCAGTAAAAAGAATTTCTGTCAATTAACATTTGAATTATACTTACTCAGAGATGTAAAATGTCCGGGCATATTTTCATGACCTAAAAGACGGAAGAAAATAAAATGTATTTTCTCTTGTAAGAAATTATAAAATTACAGGTCGAAACGATAAAATTGTCGCCATAGAAAAGATGACATAGTTCCATTTCCGTTTGATGAAAACTGGTTTTCTTTTTGTTACAGACTATCCTCTAGTCGTCCAGTTGTGTACAAATCCTATCATGGCTAAAAATAACACAATGTTCAACGAGCAAGATCGGATATGTGACGCTATACAACTCATGCTCTCTACCGATCTAAGTTATGACAACAGGACCATTGCCAGCACGCTCAAACTGTATCGCTGGATTGACACGAAAAACAGGGACGTTCCTAGGGTAATTAAAACAAAGTTTCCGGATGCGCTTATAGTATTTGGTATGGTTTCAAGTGGGGGGCCACCCCATGCTGCCTCAGATCTTAGAAGTCGGCTTAAAAGTCAACACCAAAATGTACCTGGATATTCCAAAGAGTGTGGTGACCCTCTGGGGCAATCAGGTGGCCGCTGGCATACCCTAGATGTGGAAACAGGGTGGCGCCGGCTTGAGAAGGAGTGCTACGACTTTGTATCCTTCTCTCACTGCCCCTCTCTTCCCCCGAGTTGAACCCGCTGGACTGCGTCATTAGGTCATACATCGAGAGCATCACCAAAATGTCCTCCCACAACACCAAAGCCAGCCTTATCGCTGCCATCCACCGAGCTCCTGCCGGCGTTTGTGAAAAAGGTATGCTCCCAGTTCCGGACCCGTGGTGATTAAGGCAAAGATGGCTACATTGAATAGATGTCAGATCTACTACATAATCAAGTTATCTGAATTAATTTTTTTCAATAAAAGTTTAAAAATAAATCTGTATTGTTGTTTTTTTTTTTAGGGCGACACTTTTATCGTTTAAAGCTGTATTGTGTTTGGGTCGTTATATTTATCAGCATTGTAACAGGAGATTAAGAATTTGAGAAATAAATTATGGCGGAGGATAAGGTATTAAATATTAATTGTTAAATATAAGAAGGTTTGGAATACAGGTGAATTATTATATTAAGAAATAAAAGCATTGAGAATTAGATTGTGTTTAAATATAAAATATGGAAAAATTTAAGTTGAGGAGATTGAAACACGGAACTTTAAAATAAAGAATTTGAATATAGGCTTACTTAGGGATGTAAAAAGTCCGGGAATATTTTCGTTACCTAAAGGACAGAAAAAATAAAATTAATATATTTTTCATTGAACGCGCTCTCTGGTATAGGTATCTCAGGCAACAAGCCTGAACATTGTCCAACCCGAAATTCTGGTGGCGAGGCCTGAGAGGGTGGACTTTCTACATGATACACAGGTGGGACACTTCAGTCTGACAGGTATTGAACCAGTTGCTGGTTCTATACCTGTCAGGTTGATTTTCAAGATCGTATTCTTGACCGGTTCTTTTTATCTAGATCTCCAAGCAACCGAAGCATCAAATAGAACCATCCTGCAACATTACAAGGAATGTAATGACGAAGAATAAGGTTTTAAGTATTAAAAATATTATTTTTTGTAATTCGGGTGAATTAATGTATCAAGAATTAAAATCATTGGATATTAGATTTATTGATGTTAAAATAATAAAATGTTAATATAAAAATGTGGAAAAAATCGAAGAGATTAAAGCAAGGAAATTTAAAACGGAGAATTTAAGTATAGGCTTACTTAGGGATGTAAAATGTCCTGGCATATTTTCATTACCTAAAATACAGAAAAAAAGAAAATTAATCTATTTTCTTATTTCAACAGATTCTATTAGATTATTTATATTATGTAGATTTAAATTAAGGCATTTATACAACTTTACTGTGAAAAAAAATCTTTCTTAAAAAAAAAAATATTGTTCTTAACCTCTATAAACGTTTCATGTTTTAAAAATTCTATTTTGCTACATTGACAAACAAAAATTATATTTCGATATATTAACTCACTCATTGAAAACTTATATTAATACATTACACTTATATTTTGTTACATTTTTTTATTCAATAAATGTTTCGATTTTCATATATTTTGTGTTATTTATTTTGTTATTATATTTTACGTTATCGTAAACACTTGTTCATATTTGAGGTTTACATAATGGCCGCTAGATATCATTTCTCTTTCGAAGAACAGGGGTCGATAACTCGTCTCTGTTGCTAATATGTTACGCCTATTAATCGACATGAAATAGGGTTTGTTAAAATATCAAATTTTAACATGAAAAATTAAATGATAGGGTTTTACTACATTGTATTAAAAATATTTGGACATTAAATAACACGGTTGAATTAATAGAAATTCAAAATATTTTATATTAAATATTAAATGTCGAGCATGAAAATATAGACGATTGAACGTCTGTGAGATAAAAACATGAATTTAGAAGACAAGGGGTTTAAATGTGGACTTACTCAGCGAGGTAAAATGGCCGGGCATATTTTCGTTACCTAAAAGACAGAAAAATAGAATTAATATATTTTATACTTTTATGAATCTGTAAGATACTATGCGTTACTCAGATTTTAAGTTTATTGATTGATATTAAAAAATGCGAGGATCGTTAAAATATTAAATTAAAACAGGAGGTATTAAATTATAGTGAAAGATAAGACATTAAATATTCTAGTTAAAAATGGGTGAACATTTATAATAAAGGTGAATTTTAGAATTTGCAAACATTGGGTATTAAATATTAAATTTGGAAATATAGTGTATAGAAGTATGAAAAGATTAATGTCTGGGGATTTAAAACCTAAATTTAGAATGCGAAGTATTTAAATATACACTTACTCAATGATGTAAAATGTCCGGGCATATTTTCGTTACCTAGAAGAGAGAAAAAAATTAAATAAATGAATTCTTTTTATTAGATGTTTTTGTTAGATAAAGCATGGAGCATTGGAAAGCGTTGAGTAAAACATGAAACGGATTATAGGTTCTTAATTTGAATAAGTTGGGATAAGGTACGCATGCTTAAAATGTACATGAAAAAATATGTAGATGCATTAAATAATAGGAAGTTAAAATGGTGAGGAATTAGATTATAGGAGGTTAAAGTGTAGATTAAATTATAGGGAGTTTAAATGTAGATTAATTATATTATAGGAGGTTAAAAAAATAGATGCATTAAATTATAGGGGGTTTAAATGAAAATTAATTATATTATAGGAGGTTAAAAAAGAGATACATTAAATTATAGGGGGTTTAAATGTAGATAAATTGTATTATAAAGGGTTAAAAAAGAGATGCATTAAATTATAGGGGGTTTAAATGTAGATCAATTATATTATAGGAGGTTAAAAAGAGATGCATTAAATTATAAAGGGTTTAAATGTAGATCAATTATATTATAGATGGTTAAAATGAAGATTAATTAAATTATAGGAGGTTAAAAAAGAGATGCATTAAATTATGGGAGGTTAAAATGTAAATGAATTAGATTATAAGAGGTTTAAATGTAGATTAATTTAATTATAGGAGGTTCAAATGTAGATTAATGAATTATAGGAGGTTCAAATGTAAATATATTAAATAATGGGGGATTATAATGTAAATATATTACATTACAGGGGATTAAAAAATATATAAATTTTATTATGGATGATTTAAATGTAAATTTAATTATATGGAATTAAAACAGGGACCTCAAAATATGGTGGATTAAAATAGGGACTCACTCGGTGCTCTAAAATTCTCAAAAATATTTTCATTACCTAAAATAATTGTGTTTGCTTTTTGAAAGTCACTTATTAAAGATAATGTATTGCTTGTATGAGAAATTAAATGCAACACTTTACATACTGTTACTAAGTATGCGACTATTATATGAACTTTAGATATAGGTATGAAATTACTGATGGAGGTGGCATATTAAATTATTGTGGTTTAAAATATGTGAACATTTATAATAAACATAGTTGATTAATATATGAAGAAATAAAGCATTGGTATTAGATTATGTGATGTGGAAACAATATAAAAATATTGAAGGATTAAAATCTACAGGATTAAAACCTGAAACTTAAATACGTAGATGTGAAATGTCGGCTTACTTAGAGAGGTAAAATGACCGGGAATATTTTCGTTACCTAAAAGACAGAAAAAATAAAATTAAATATATTTTCTTTTTTGGGTGGGTTCATTAGACCTTTTGTTTTACTCAGATTTGAATTTCGACGTACGCGTTTATTAATCAACATTAAAACAATGAATGATGAAATTATAGTAGCAGGTGAAACATTAAATATTCCAATAAAAATATGGGAACATTTATAACACGGTTGAATTAATTTTGGTTTTAATTTGAGAAGATTAACACATTTTATATTTAATAGTGAATTTTGAAATGACGGCTATAAAAATATGAAAGGATTAAAGTTTGGGGGATTAAGACATTAATCTTATAACGTGGAAGATTTAATTATAAGTTTTTCAAAGATGTAAAATGTCCGGCCATATTTTCCTTACCCAAAAGAAAGGAAAAATAATATTGATGCATTATTTTTTATTAAATAGACTTAATAATATGTAACATTTAGATTTAAAGTTAAAAATAATAATTAATTAATCAACCTTATTAGAATAGAAAATTATAATAAAGAGGATTAAATTATAGTGAAAAATAGATTAGAATATTAACAAACACATTTAATTAATATATCGAAAATAATATAGAATATAACACAGTTAATTAATATATCGAAAATAATATCGAATATAACACCATTAATTAATATATCGAAAATAATATCGAATATAACACAGTTAATTAATATATCGAAAATAATATCGAATATAACACAGTAAATTAATATTTCGAAAATAATATAGAATATAACACAGTTAATTAATATATCGAAAATAATATCGAATATAACACAGTTAATTAATATATCGAAAATAATATAGAATATAACACAGTAAATAATTATATCGAAAATAATATCGAATATAACACAATTAATTAATACATCGAAAATAATATCGAATATAACACAGTTAATTAATATATCGAAAATAATATCGAATATAACACAGTTAATTTATATATCGAAAATAATATTGAATATAACACAGTTAATTAATATATCGAAAATAATATCGAATATAACACAATTAATTAATATATCGAAAATAATATTGAATATAACACAGTTAATTAATACATCGAAAATAATATCGAATATAACACAGTTAATTAATATATCGAAAATAATATCGAATATTACACAGTTAATTAATATATCGAAAATAATATCGAATATAACACAGTTAATTAATATATCGAAAATAATATCGAATATAACACAATTAATTAATATATCGAAAATAATATTGAATATAACACAGTTAATTAATATATCGAAAATAATATCGAATATAACACAGTTAATTAATATATCGAAAATAATATTGAATATAACACAGTTAATTAATATATCGAAAATAATATCGAATATAACACACTTAATTAATATATCGAAAATAATATCGAATATAACACAGTTAATTAATATATCGAAAATAATATCGAATATAACACAATTAATTAATATATCGAAAATAATATCGAATATAACACAGTTAATTAATATATCAAAAATAATATCGAATATAACACAGTTAATTAATATATCGAAAATAATATCGAATATAACACAGTTAATTAATATATCGAAAATAATATCGAATATAACACAGTTAATTAATATATCGAAAATAATATCGAATATAACACAGTTAATTTATATATCGAAAATAATATCGAATATAACACAGTTAATTAATATATCGAAAATAATATCGAATATAACACAGTTAATTAATATATCGAAAATAATATCGAATATAACACAGTTAATTAATATATCGAAAATAATATCGAATATTACACAGTTAATTAATATATCGAAAATAATATAGAATATAACACAATTAATTAATATATCGAAAATAATATCGAATATAACAGTTAATTAATATATCAAAAATAATATCGAATATAACACACTTAATTAATATATCGAAAATAATATCGAATATAACACAGTTAATTAATATATCGAAAATAATATCGAATATAACACAATTAATTAATATATCGAAAATAATATCGAATATAACACAGTTAATTAATATATCAAAAATAATATCGAATATAACACAGTTAATTAATATATCGAAAATAATATCGAATATAACACAGTTAATTAATATATCGAAAATAATATCGAATATAACACAGTTAATTAATATATCGAAAATAATATCGAATATAACACAGTTAATTTATATATCGAAAATAATATCGAATATAACACCATTAATTAATATATCGAAAATAATATCGAATATAACACAGTTAATTAATATATCGAAAATAATATCGAATATAACACAATTAATTAATATATCGAAAATAATATCGAATATAACACAATTAATTAATATATCGAAAATAATATCGAATATAACACAGTTAATTAATATATCAAAAATAATATCGAATATAACACAGTTAATTAATATATCGAAAATAATATCGAATATAACACAGTTAATTAATATATCGAAAATAATATCGAATATAACACAGTTAATTAATATATCGAAAATAATATCGAATATAACACAGTTAATTTATATATCGAAAATAATATCGAATATAACACCATTAATTAATATATCGAAAATAATATCGAATATAACACAGTTAATTAATATATCGAAAATAATATCGAATATAACACAATTAATTAATATATCGAAAATAATATCGAATATAACACAATTAATTAATATATCGAAAATAATATCGAATATAACACAGTTAATTAATATATCAAAAATACAAACATTTGATTTTACATATTAAATGTTTAAATATGGAGTTTAAAAATGGAAAGATTAAATTTCTTAAAATTTAAAAAACGGACCGAATAATTTAATATAAGGAAAATAAAAGAAAGTTTAAATGTGTAATGATAATATATAATGGATAATATTTATTATTTTAAACTAGCAGGGGCACCTGAACTTGCTCGAACGTAAAATACGCTTAAATATGATATTTTAATTTATGCAAATATCGTAATCATTATTACAGAGTCAATTATCTATTGAATATTATACTGTACCTAATACACCGTACTGCTTTCAAAAGTTTTAAAATATGACTTGGGTGTCATCAGAATCTAAACTAAAGCAATTAGCACTCCAGTCGCGTTTCCTACGGGTTGAGCTATCAACAGATAGATAAAGATTTGTAGTAAAGCCAATTTAAACTAAGAATCAATTTGTGCATGGGCAAAAGTTATAAAAAATCTGTCAACAGTTGAAATGAACATTTTGCATTTTAACTTGCCGACATTTTTGTACGCGTTATTCATCCATCCAAACAAAGATTTTACTTATTTTCTTGCTGTATGAGTTTCTGTTTATTTCAGTATTTTGTGACACGTAGTTTAAAAGTTTATTAGTTACATTTTTTACACGGATACACACGCATATACACATCAATTGGTTTGTTTATATAGATAAACACGATTTACATTGCGTATAAAAACTCAAATTATATAGAATTATAACAGATTAATTATATGAACAATTTAAACTATAAACCGATAAAAATATGAACGGAATAATATCTGAGTTGCTAGAATTAGTTAGATATAACATGGAGATTACGTTCTCATAATTCAAACATAATGAATTCAAATGGATAAATTATTTGAAATTAAAAAGGGGATACATGAAATATGATTCGATTAAAATATAGTAAATTAAAATATAGATTATCTTATGGGTTCTTTTAATGTGATCGGGTTATAAAATGATTGGAATAAAGCTTAAATTATCACAGATTTAAACATGGACTTACTCAGTGATGTAAAATGGCCGGGCATATTTTCGTTACCTAAAAAAACAGAAAGAAAAAAAATTTGATGAATTCTCTTTATTGGACGGATTTATTAATCGTATGTATTTTTTTTTTTACACAGTGATCACCACTTATCAAGGCCCGGAAGCCACTCAGGGATAAGGGTTATTGCAAGTACATTACGTTAGTGTGGAGATTTGATGGAGTGTTTACTTAAGGGGGCGGTTCATTAGGAATTTGTTAACATTAGACTTGAAGACATCCAAGTTGTAGTCCAGAGGGAAGCAGGCAGACGGAACAGAGTTCCACAGGCGTGCAGTTCTAAGAAAGAAGCTTTGTTCATGGAATCCGCGTTTTGATTTATGCACAGATATAGAGTGGGGGAAATTTTTCACAGTGGATTCAGCTAGACGGGTGTTTTTCGTGAAAGATTGGCGAGGGGGGACCAGGGATTGGAGTTCAGACGAGCACCTGCCATGTATTAGGGTTTAAGTTAGAAACGGTTATCAATCAGCATTATGATTGGGATGATTGAAATCTGAATCTGATCTGAATTTGATGTACTTGATCTAACTTTTTTTCAGTCAAGAAAGGGATAATTTGTACAGTTTTATTTCACCCAGTGACTCAATCATGATAAATTTTGGGAAGCCTAAGTCGGTTGCAGAATCTGAATCGGATAAATAACTTTTGGATTTTTTAAAAGAGAAAGCCATGATTAAGTTTTGATTTTCATTGGCCCTATGCCCCATCATCCACCACGAAGTTTAATTACGGTAACTCATTCGCCTTGGATAAAAACGGGGGTATAATACCAATGTGCTTGTGCCAAGAAAAAATTTGATCCTCTGCCAAATTCCGGGTTTTGTTTGGCTCAATAATCTAACAGGAGTTATCAGTTCTTTCTCTTAACACAATTGACCCTTAGCCCCTGCTTTCTAGCTCATATAATATAAAAGGTTGGAAAGTGTTCCACAAGAGCAGATTGGATAATACAGTGGGGAGAAAAATAACTATATGAGCGAGGGCATGTTGGGACGAGCCGATTGGTTAGATCGAGGCCTATCCGACAGTCCGTCAGTCCAAATAAGGGTCAAAGTGATGTTGCAAGCGACTGACCATTCTGTTCTGTCATCAATGACTTCTCAACCACCAGGGTTCCATTTGATGCCCTACGGCTCGCCATCTATGGCCAACAAGTGTCCTCATTCAGAAAGTCTTACCCGTCTACAGATTATTATGAATCATTGGATTATATGATAATGAAATATTGCGCGTTGATAAACGAGGAATTATAATATGTCGTTAAAATAGAGGGAATAATCATGACGGGATTATTGCATAGAATATGAGAATATTTAAGGTAAAAATATAGGAATTTACACTCGGGGACTTTAAGGAGAGAGAATAAAAATGTTTGCCGTTCATATAGGAGAGATTAAAATATTGGTTATTAAAATACGTAAAATTGAAATATAAGATACAAAAACTCAGAGCTATAATAAAAGAAAAGCAGATTAATATAATTACGACTGAAAATAATGACAGATTAAAATATGAACGGATTCATATCCGAAGTGCTGCAATATTTAAAATAAAACATGGAGCGCTGATATAATAATTTTAACAAATTAAAATACGACTAAATAAAGGGCGGGAAAATAAGAGTATTAAAGTTTATGTGCGAAATATCGTTGTATTACGTATTATAGTATTAAAGTATAAAGAATTATATTGATGCAATCATCAGTAATCTGTTTAAAAGCTGTGGAATTAAAACATCGAGTTTACATATGAAGAATTGAAATATGAACTTACTCAGTGATGTAAAATGACCTGGCATATTTTCGTTACCTAAAAAATATAAAAACATTAAATGAATGTCTTCTTCTCTGGTAAGAATCCTTTATTAATGTTTTATAAAAGTTTAATATGAGATTAAGACGTGACGAATTAATTATAATCATAATATGAGATTAAGACGTGACGAATTAATTATAATCATAATATGAGATTAAGACGTGACGAATTATTTATGAAAAAAAAACAGAAAACAAAAATTATGTAAAAATTTTAATCACGAGTAAAGTAATACATCCAGAATAAAACACTGCATATTTATTTATCTGAAGGCTGTTATCCTCATCATCATAGCTGTTGTGGTTTTACTACGTTTCGGCCAACTATTCCTCTGGCCTTCTTCAGGTGGTTGTTAAGCGCGACGGGAAAAGAATTTTGAGTCTCTTAACTGTATACTCAGGATTTGTTGGCCCAAAACGTGGTGAGACAAAACAACTACGGAAAGCAGTAATTACTGGGGATACAGTTTACTATAAAAGGCAGTAACTACTGGGGATACAGGTAACTATGAAAGGCAGTATTTACTGGGGATACAGTTAACTATAGAAAGCAGTAATTACTGGAGATACAGTTACTATGAAAGGCGGTAATTACTAGGAATACAGTTAACTATAAAAGGCAGTAACTACTGGTGATACATTTAACTATGAAAGACAGTAATTACTGGGGATACAGTTAACTATGGAAGGCAGTGATTACTGGGAATACAGTTTACTGTGAAAAGCAGTAATTACTGGGAATACAGTTAACTATGGAAAGCAGTAATTACTGGGGATACAGTTAACTATGGAAGGCTGTACTTACTGGTGATACATTTAACTATGAAAGGCAGTAATTACTGGGGATATATTTAACTATGGAAGGCAGTATGTACTGGGGTAAGAGTTAAGAGACTTAGCACTCCTATCCTGTCGCGGTTAACCGACTGAAGAAAGCCAGAGGAATAGTTGACCAAAAACGTGGAGAGACAACAGCAACTATGACGATTAGGGTAACAGTCCGCAAATTAATAAATATATAAATTACTCATCTAAAAAGATCCAATAAAATACATAAACACTGTGTATATTATATGGCGTTGGAATATAACATATATACATGAGAAAGAATTAAAGCCGGAGAGATTAAAACCCGACTCCAAAAAATTAAAATTTTAAAAATTTAACACATTCAATTCTGCAAGGCAGATATATCAGCGCTAGCAACATAGCGAAAAAGATATATCGGCGCTAGCAACATAGCTAAAAAGATATATCGGCGTTAGCAACATAGCTAAAAAGATATATCGGCGTTAGCAACATAGTGAAAAAGATATATCGGCGCTAGCAACATAGCTAAAAAGATATATCGGCCCTAGCAACATAGCTAAAAAGATATATCGGCGCTAGCAACATAGTGAAAAAGATATATCGGCGCTAGCAACATAGTGAAAAAGATATATCGGCGCTAGCAACATAGCGAAAAAGATATATCGGCGCTAGCAACATAGCGAAAAAGTTATATCGGCGTTAGCAACGTATCTAAAAAGATATATCGGCGCTAGCAACATAGCTAAAAAGATATATCGGCGCTAGCAACATAACTAAAAATATATATCGGCGCTAGCAACGTATCTAAAAAGATATATCGGCGCTAGCAACATAGCTAAAAAGATATATCGGCGCTAGCAACATAGCTAAAAATATATATCAGCGCTAGCAACGTATCTAAAAAGATATATCGGCGCTAGCAACATAGCGAAAAAGATATATCGGCGCTAGCAACATAGCTAAAAAGATATATAGGCCCTAGCAACATAGCTAAAAATATATATCGGCGCTAGCAACATAGCTAAAAAGATATATCGGCCCTAGCAACATAGCTAAAAAGATATATCGGCGCTAGCAACATAGCTAAAAAGATATATCGGCCCTAGCAACATAGCTAGAAAGATATATCGGCCCTAGCAACATAGCTAGAAAGATATATCGGCCCTAGCAACATAGCTAAAAAGATATATCAGCGCTTGCAACATAGCTAAAAAGATATATCGGCGCTAGCAACATAGCTAGAAAGATATATCGGCGCTAGCAACATAGCTAAAAAGATATATCGGCGCTAACAACATAGCTAGAAAGATATATCGGCCCTAGCAACGTAGCTAGAAAGATATATCGGCGCTAAAAACGTAGCTAAAAAACGACTTGGCTAAAATTTCGGACTTCTAATAATACATTATCAAATAATTTTGCTAATTGCCTCTTTCCTTTTTTGCTAATTATTGTTTAATTGGACTAGGGTTCAAACGGTCAAATAGTGGCTTACTCAGTGATGTAAAATGGCCGGGCATATGTTCGTTACCTAAAAGGCAGAAATGAATATCATTTTATTAGATGTTCTTCTTACACAACGCATGAAGCATGGGAATTTTTTGGATAAAACATATAGCTGGTTATAGGCTTTAATTGGAATAAGACGGAATAAAATATTTGTGATTAAAATGTACATGAATTAGAAGGTATATGCTTTAAATTACAGAAGGTTAAAATATAGATGCATTTAATTAAAGTAGATAAAAATATACATGCCTTCAATTATAGGAGGTTAAATATAGATGTCTTAAATTATAGGAGGTTAAAATGTAGATGCATTAAATTATAGGAGGCTAAAATACAGATGCCTTAAATTAAAGGCTGTTAAAATATAAATGTATTTAATTATAGGAGATTAAAATTTAGATGCTTTAATTTATAGGAGATTAAATTGTAAATGCTTTAAATTATAGGAGGTTAAAATATAAATGTATTTAATTATAGGAGATTAAAATTTAGATGCTTTAATTTATAGGAGATTAAATTGTAAATGCTTTAAATTATAGGAGGTTAAAATATAAATGTATTTAATTATAGGAGATTAAAATTTAGATGCTTTAATTTATAGGAGATTAAATTGTAAATGCTTTAAATTATAGGAGGTTAAAATATAAATGTATTTAATTATAGGAGATTAAAATTTAGATGCTTTAATTTATAGGAGATTAAATTGTAAATGCTTTAAATTATAGGAGGTTAAATATATATCCATTAAATTATAGAAGGTTAAAATATAGATGCATTAAATGTTTTGAAATTAAAATATGAATATATTTTATAATGGGGGATTATAATGTAAATAAATTACATTATAGGCAATTAAAATATAAATTTTATTTTGGATTATTTAAATGTAAATTAATTAAATTATGTGGAATGAAAACATGGACCACAAAATTTTGTAGATGTTAATATTGACTCACTCAACGCTCTAAGATTCTCGTTAACTAAAATAATTGCGTTTGCTTTTTACAGGGCACTTCTCACGGATATAATATATTGCTTAGATTAGACATAAAATTCAATAGTTTATATATTGGCAATGAGTATGCAACTACTGTACAAATATGCACTTTAAATATAGAGAGGAAATTATTATCAAAGACGACATATTAAAATATTTTGGTTTAAAAATATATGAAAAT
>NC_136511.1:31121220-31191220 GCF_053919585.1 Euprymna scolopes
TTCTAATATCAATTATATTACAATATAATCTAATGATATTAATAAAGGATTAATATTATGAATGATCTCAGGATGGAATATAATAATATTTAACGTTTATAATATATATTAGACTCGGTTAAATTTGTGAAGATTTCAAACATGGAGTTTAAATGTAAAGAATTTAAATATAGACTTACTTAGGGATGTAAAATGGCCGGGCATATTTTCGTTACTACCTAGAAAACCAAAAAACAAATGTAATATAGTATTTTCTTTGAATTGACTTGTAAGATACCACATATATTTATATAGAAAGAAGCGAGGATTTTTAATCAATTAATAAAATATTTGATTATGCATGATTAAAATATGGATAATAAAAAAAAAAATTGAATTACATAATGTGAGAATATAACGTGTTATGTTGGATAACAATATGCAATGCTACATGGAGGATTCATGTATTACATATTAAAATATTAGGGGATAAAGTATGTTAAAATTTAGAATACGGGAATTTAATATATGGAGAATATAAATTTAGAGATTAAATTATGAGTAGTTGATAATAATGAATTAAATATTTGTCATAAAAATATGTACGATGTAAGTACGTAGTCGAACCGTTGTCGGCTGTAATAGAATGGTCTTGTAAAATATGGCATATATGAACGTATTAAACTATGGGCGGATAATAATATAAAACTATTTATATACTAGCAGATCAGCCCGGTTTTGCTCGGGTCCTATGTACTCTTCATAAGTTTATAATATGAATATGTTAATATGTTATGGCGGTCTTCTTGTGAATCTGCTGATGGTTTAAGAGTCAATCCTAGATCCACAGGTGCAGTCACAGGTCGGGGATGTGAAGGAGGTACCGGAGGGGCAGGGATGGCCTGGCAAGCATGCTTCTTTGCACGCTTCGCTATAAGATCGTGTTTAGGCTGCTCCTCTGTGCAGTCCACTCCCTTTGGGCAGAGGAAATGTCAGAGATCCCGACAGGAAGCAGACTCCTCTAGTGAATAGGGGTATATTTGACACGTCTCATCAGAGATCTCTTGATGTTGTCTTTGATACGCTTCCTCTGCTTTCTAGCACTGCGTCGGCCTTTTGACTAATTTACCATAGAGGATTCTACGCGGTAGTCTGTGGCTGGGCATTTGGATAAATGAAATGAAATTGCATCGTGAGAGATTCCACACTGCTACTGCCTGTCCACCCCAATAACGATGAAGTTGAATACGTAGGATTAAACATGAGAAAATTATATATTCCTAGTTAAAATAGTATAATTTATTAAATATGCGGATAAATTCAAACATGCCGCCTAAACTACGAGGTACCTTCAATAAGTTTTCATACTTTTTTCGTATTAATAGTACACGCATGGAACTGTAGTACCCTTCTAAGTAATCTCCTTCGGCTGCAATGCACTTGTTGTACCGTTCCAATAATTTCTGGAAGGCCCCACGGAAGTCCTCTTGTGAGAACGTGTCCATGACCTTCGTCAGAGCCTCTTTCATCTCTTTAATTGTCCCATAACAACAGCCTTTAAGGATTTCTTGAGCTTAGCGAATAACCGAAAGTTACAAAGTGCAAGGTCTTCACGATGAGCAAGTTGAAGAACTGTCTTCATGCCTATATTGTCATATAGTCTGTGACAAGGAAGGAATGATGGACCGGTGCATTCATGCAAATCTTCCGCATCTTCAGTTTATCGCGAATTATTGTGTGTACAGTTCATGCAATGACTTCAAACAGTGCACTTATCGTCTTCATAAACACATAACGGACCCTATTCCTAAAATTCTTTATTTGGTCAATCAGCCCCATGTTTTGAAAAGCTTCTAGGTCTGACCTTTACTTCTGATCTGAGATTGAACGTACATCAAATCCGTTGCCAAGGCTACTGGAAAATAGTGGGATCGTTCTACCGCTCCAGTAGATATCTCTACTGATGCAATTCTCTACCTGTATTAGAGCCAAGTACGTCCAAGGATGGAGTACTGTTTCAACATCCTACCCTGACAGAGTTCAAAGTAAACTTCGTAGCCTAGTGGGGGATGCCCTTTTCTCTTCCCTGCAACCTATTTCCCACAGAAGGGAAGTTCAAAGCCTGTCTTTGTTTTATCGTTATTTCCACGACAAGTGTTCGTCTGAGCTCCAATCTCTGGTCCCCCTCGCCAATCCTTTTCGAAAAACATCCGCCTAGCTGTAAACGACTGTCATTAATTTCCCCCACTTTTTATTTGTGCCTAAGCCTAAACGTAGATTCCATGAAGAAAACTTCTTTCTTAGATCTACACACCCGTGGAACTCTGATCCGTTTTTTTACTTTCCAACTGATTACAATATGGTCGCCTTCAAGTCCAATGTAAACAAGTTCTTAATGAGCCGTCCCCTTAAGTAATCCAAAGTGGCCCCCGGACCTTGATAAGTGGTGACAACTTTGTAAAAAAAATTTTTCAACTCTGGTGTTCTGACTTTCTTACTACTTCCATCACCCCACATCATCCCTTACAGACTCCATGCCTTCCTTGGATCTCTTATGCCACTGAAAAACTGATGCTCGATTCATGTAAGATTGTCTAAAAGCAATCCAAAGCATTCCATACGTTCCTGTGGCATTTCCAAATTTAAAGCAGCATTTTCTTGCATATCATTCTTTCTAAAATGTACTCACATCTAGATTGCATTTTTAAAATTCACTAGCTTTGACAATTAGGCTTTAGTAGGGTGTATTCCAATTCCTGCTGTAGCTGTTCATTTGAACATGGAATCATAAAAATTGGTCACTAGTCTCAAAAGATGTATAGCAATAACATACTGAGTCTACGGGAATTTTAAATGTTTGTACAAAAAAGTCTGGAAGCATATTAAAGGCACCTCGCATACAGAATATAAATATTGGTTTTTAAAAAATGTCCGAGCATGTTCTTGTTACTTAAAAACAATAAAAAAATTATATAACGTATTTTCTTCTTATAAATAAATATTATACATTAGTTGGAATTTCATTGTCTGTGTTTAGTAATCGGCTTTAAAATATGTGACTATTAAAATACGTATCATATTTGGGAGATTCAAATATACAGCGTTGAAATATGGATGATTGCGTTATATGATATCATAATATAACGGATCAATATTTGTGTAATTACAATATGCGATTGAATTATGTGCTCTTAAATTGACAATTATGATATATTAAAATATTTTCTGGACACCCGGCGTTGTCCGTTCATACAATACCTTTAAACATGATATTTTAATTTAGTCTGATTGCGTATGTATTATTATGGAGTCAATCCTCTATTGATTATTATATTTTGAGGAATAATTTGCCCGGTAGGCTTAATCGACAAAATAAATAAATAAATAAATAAATAAATAAATAAATAATAATAATAATAATAATAATAATAATAATAATAATGTCGTTCATCAAATTCCGTCTGTGTTTGTTTGCTATATCACGTCAGCTGATATTTGAACTTGGCGATGAATATATAAGAAAAGTCACTTCTAATTAATGTTTCGTTTTAAAATATGTAAACGAAGAAATGATTTGCGGCGATTTTAAATGTGCCTCTTCTTTTATCGTAAATTGAATACATTAATAAGAAAAACATTAAAATGAAATGATGAGATACACCCTGGCTTGAACAAGGGATCATTCAATCTGTAGCCGAATGCTGTTCCACTGAGCTATATCTTCAGATGGTAATAAATTTGTTTTTCTTCTTTTTAAGAAGAAATGATTTGCTGAGATTTTATTATCAACCTTGCCGGTGTTATGTAAAATATTTCCTTATAAAAATTATTCTTCTTGTCTATAAGTAAAAACTCGGACTTTTTCGATTTTCGATCTTTCACGGATGAACTTCTGTACAAAACTGAACACTACCAGACATATAAATTTGCTTTGTGTGAAATTTACCAAAAATAGGCCCAGCCGTTACAGAACCTATGGGGAACTTTATCTCTCTCTCTCTCTCTCTCTCTCTCTCTCTCACACACACACATACACACACACACATATACATACATACATACATACATACATACATACATACATACATACATACACACACATACACTTAAAGTGGCTTTTATATAAGAGTAGCGATATAGATCGGATTCAGACTCCAATTATGTTAAAATTTACAATGTAAAAAATTGAAAATTAAATGTGACATATTAACATTTAATGAATTCAACAATTATTATTTTTTTTTAATTATGCGCCATTGAAATATGGGGAAGAACAACTGGAGTTTAAAATCAAATTGCTAAAATTGAAAACATTTACGAATTGATGAATGTATCTATCGACGGATAAAATTATTAAAGAATTAAATGTGATGTATTAGATGTAAAAAGTGGAAAGATCATATATTCCAAACATCTACTTATATATAAAGATGTTATTCGGATTGTTTGGATTCATCGGGCTACTGTTCTGATTTTGTGTGTGATTTTCACTACATTTTGGTCGATGTAACCTCCGACCTTCTTCAGGTGTATCTTGTCGCACTCGGGAATGTTTCCGTCTAACTCGGGAATTTGGACGGAACTTCGAGAGTAACCTTTTATTTACTGCACGGGGGTAGCGTGCGAATTACTTAGGACCTTTATCCAGTCATGACTGACGGAACAAGAGCACGCTACCCCCATAAAGTAAATAAAGGGTTCCGCTCTTTCGACAAAAACATTCCCGAGTTCGACAAGATACATCTCAAAAAGGTCGAAGGTTACATCGATCGAAATGTTATGAAAATCACACTCAAGATGAGAATAGTAGTCTGATGAATCCAAATAATACGAATAACCAATCCTTATCTCAAAAATTCAGAAACGTCATATAAAGAGGTTTTTATATGTGTATGTGTGTGAGTTCGTTTCCTATTGACTCCGAAACGACTGAGTTGATTTTTTATTAATTTCACACAAATGTACTTTATATGCCTGTGAGTGTTCTTAGATAGAATTTGTATCAGAATGCCTCAGATAAGTATCGAAAATCGATAATCGAACAAATCCGATTAAACAAGGAAGTTCGATTTTGATCAAAGTTATACGGACTAACATCACAATTGCATTAGATGAGTTTTATCACCGCACAAGCAGAACGGCTCGTTGTATAAAACCGACAATATGTTCTTTAATAATGAATGTTCCTGTTTAGATCACAATTAAACCATGATACTTGGCCGTTGCATTTTAAACTTTAATTTAAGCCGATACACTTCGTAAAATCAACAGATTAGATTTTCTACAGTGCAATGTAGACTGGAATGTATTGTGGACTAATTAAGTGTAGAAAGGCACGTGAAGCTTTCTCCCGGTACACCCCGATGGGTCCCCGACTAGAGCAGGTAATAATCGGTTTGTATAAAAATGGAAATTTCATCGATTTCAATCACCATAAAAGTCTAAGAGGATGGAAAATTTGTTGATCTTCATTCAATCCCGAGAAATATCGGGTCTCCTTGTTAGTTAAAACATAAATTAAATATTAATTATTAAGAACTAGTATGGATCAAGTATGGGCGGATTAGAATATGATGGATGTAATGTGGAAGGATTAAGATAAGTTAAACTGAATTATAAGAGATTAACGTATTGATTCATTTAAATGTGAACCAATTAAAACATCGAACTTGAACTATTGAAGACATGAATATGGGAGGCATGTCCGAACATATGTTCCTGATCCAAAAGATAAAAGATTAAATTAAAAGATTGTGTTCGCTTATTATAAGATTATGCATTACTTTGGTTTATTGATCGCCATTAAAATATGAGACGATTATCGAAATATGGGATACAGATTTAATGGATTAAAAAGGTGATTCGGGATAAGATATTAAAATATTGTGATTACAAATATTTGAACGTTTATAAAACAAATTAATTGTTGTATTGAGAATCATTTTGATTGGATATTAGATTTTCTAATGTTCGAATATTTTCTAATGTTCGAATATTTTCTAATTTTCAAATATTTTCTAATTTTCAAATATTTTCTAATGTTTAAATATTTTCTAATCTTCAAATATTTTTTAATGTTCAAATATTTTTTAATCTTCAAATATTTTCTCATCTTCAAATATTTTCTAATTTTCAAATATTTTCTAATCTTCAAATATTTTCTAATCTTTAAATATTTTTTAATCTTTAAATATTTTTTAATCTTTAAATATTTTTTAATCTTACAATATTTTTTAATCTTCAAATATTTTCTAATCTTCAAATATTTTCTAATCCTCAAATATTTTCTAATCTTTAAATATTTTCTAATCTTTAAATATTTTTTAATCTTCAAATATTTTCTAATGTTCAAATATTTTCTAATCTTCAAATATTTTCTAATCCTCAAATATTTTCTAATCTTTAAATATTTTTTAATCTTCAAATATTTTCTAATGTTCAAATATTTTCTAATCTTCAAATATTTTCTAATGTTCAAATATAGAGCATGGCACTATCGTAGGATTAAATTCTGAGGCATTAAAGCATGGATCTAAATATACGGAAGATTTAAATATCGGCTTACTCAGTGATGTAAAGTGTCCGGGCATATTTTCGTTACCTAAAAGACAAATAAAAACAAAAATGAATGATTTTCATTGAACGCACTTATTAAGTATAAGCAGGCCGACCGGCATTGCCCGGCCGTAAAATATGCATGCTTATTATATTTTATTTTATACAGAAACCGAGACATATGCTTTTTGATAGTAGTATGTTTTTTTCTAAACAGTTCACTTCTTGTGAATAAAAAAATAATGGAACTGAGATCAAAACAAAAACCTAAAGACAGTGAGTCAGGTACGATAACCATTAGACCAGCTTGCTACGTTCTTTTCAAAATGTTTTGAAACTTACTTATTTCTAATATAAGGAATATGTCACGGGAACGAATCATGCATGCGCATTCGTGAAACAGTTGACAAGCAGGTAAAAGTCTGGCGACCCCCACGTACCAATTTTTTAGTGTTAACCCCTTAGTAGCCTGTTTTCCGGATGAAAATTGATCATAAAGTTTCCCACATTTCTGAATACCCTATATATGAAATTTTAAGTCTGTAAATCAAAAATCCGTTGAGTATATAGGTTGAGAAGTGTCCTCACAAACACATTCTCACTTTTATAGATATATAGATTAAGTATTACTTCGATCTTACGCACGAAATGTTTATTAATTGTCTTTAAATATACTAGGATGAAATAAAAAGGAATGTACCGTATTAAAATATAAAAAAGCCTTTCGGAAGGAGCAAGTTTGTTGCTCGTTGTTTGAGGTCCCTTCACCAGGGAATACCGATGGGGCCACTCAGACTTATTTTTGCAGGATCACAGTGCTTCTTTTCTTGGAGCGCTAGCTTATTTTCCCACATTCCGACCTTGTGTCACACCCCCTTGCTGGTGGAGAGAGGCAAATACCGCATTCTCGCAACCCTACAGACTGACTAACTTAATAGTCAGGAAATATTGACAACCTTTATTTGTATTCACTTTTTTGCAAAATATGCATAAATATATTTTAATTCATATAGAAACTGAGGCATGTGCATGCGAATATTATGCTTTTTTGAATCGTTCACTTTTTGAAAGTAAAAAAAAACTCGTTCACTTTTTGAAAGTAAAAAAAGTCGTTCACTTTTTGAAAGTAACAAAACGTCGTTCACTTTTTGAAAGTAAAAAAATGTCGTTCACTTTTTGAAAGTAAAAAATGGCGTTCACTTTTTGAAAGTAAAAAAAAACTCGTTCACTTTTTGAAAGTAAAAAAAAAAGAAAAAATACCTGATCTGAGATCGAAACTGAAACCTAAAGACATTAAGTCAGGTACCGTAACCATTAGACCAACGTGACACAGTCTTTAAAAGGTGTTTTTCAAACTGATTATTCTTAACATAAATCTGTAGTGAACTATTCACGCATGCGCATTCGTGAAACAGTTATCCGATATATAAAAATTCGATTATTTGTCGCACAAAGTTTTCAATTTTGACCATTTATCTGCCCTTTGTTCCAGATGAAAACGGATTAAAAAGTTTTCCACGTGTCTGAATACCCTATATACCAAATTTCAAGTCTGTAGATCAAAGATTCGTTGAGTATATAGGTTGAGAATTGTCCTCTCTCTCTCTCTCTCTCTCTCTCTCTCTCTCTCTCTCTCTCTCTCTCTCACACACACACACTCACACATTCTCACTTTCATAGATATATACTATACATTATGGATTATTTTCATGTGATCTGATGTGATTAAGAAATTTGCTATACAAACAGCCATCACAAATTATGAAGAATTGAAATACGGACTTACTCAGTGATGTAAAATGACCGGGCATATTTTCGTTACCTAAAAACAGAAATAAATAAAATAAATGTATGCCTTTCTTGCAAGGGACTCTTAGATATTGTGTGTTGGTTAGATTGCGAATGCAGAGTAATTGTTTGTTACTTGTTGTTAAAATGTGTGACGAGTATTGAAAAGTGAAATGAAAATATGAGTGATTAATTTCTGGCGGGAGATGAGATATGCGAAAATTTATAATGCAGATGGTATATTATTTATATATCGAGAATTAACACAGATACTAGATATGTAATTTTGAAATATAAATATACAAATAGTCAAAAATACGTAGTATTTAGATAGGTTCTGATTTATATAATGAATTTTAAATGATATTTTAATTATGAAGGATTAAAATTTTAAATGTTTTATAATGAAGCATTTACAATATTTCGGGAATAGAAAGATTAAATAAGATTCCGATATAAAGAGCATCCATAGATTGGACAATTAAAGATTTTTAAACATAGAAAAAAAAAAAACAATTTGTGTTATTTTTTCCACTTACGGCGGGATGTAAAATGTCTTTGTTTACGATCTTTACCTAAAAGACAAAACATTAATTGATTCGTATTATGTTTTTCTCAGACGCGGCGAACTTTAAATTGATAACTATTGAAGATTTGCCAACAATTTAAGTTCAGCTTGGTTTGCGAGCTCATCATGTTGTTTCAGTAGGATGAAGCCACATGCCACACAGCGCGCGACACGATCAATTAACTGATATAATAATTTGACATACCGCATAATCACGTTGACACACCGGTTCCCGCTGGATCACCGAAGTTAAGCAACGTTGAACCAGGTCAGTACTAAATGGGTGACCATTTGGGACTTTCAGGTGCTGTATGTGCTCTCCGCTTATCTCGGCATTGTTTCCAGTCATCCTGGTCTTCTCCTTGCCACTGGACTCAAACAGTGCCGATTCAGGAGAGGTGTGGTTGGTGATTGCGCAACCCTCGCCTCATAATTACACGCGCTACTGGCCCTAAAGTGTATCCTTTGTCTTTCAAGAGTGAACGGAAGCATGGGAATGGGATAAACATTTGATAAACGAATTATTTCAGGAAATGGACAACTTGCCACCTCATCTGTACGATTGCATCCCATTAGATTATTTACTTTGGGAATATTTCAAGTCCCAGTTACGCTGATAAACCAAACATGATAGACCACTTGGAAGACAGCATGATGCGCATTATTGAAAACATACAGTTTAATTTAACGTGTAGAGTTGTGAACA
This sequence comes from Euprymna scolopes, assembly GCF_053919585.1. NCBI lineage: Eukaryota > Metazoa > Mollusca > Cephalopoda > Sepiida > Sepiolidae > Euprymna > Euprymna scolopes. Next base: position 31,130,817 of record NC_136511.1, read on the forward strand.
TTGAATCTCTAGATAATGTTATGTACACGCGAGCTGCGGAGGATCAAATGTCTGAAATTGAATTCAAATTATAAATGCCAAAAAATATTTTTGTGATTAAAATACGTGGGATTAAAACATAGGCCTATAAAAATAACGTAGTTAAATGTGGGATGGTTAAAAACTGTTGGATTAAAATATGGATTTCAAATTGAAAATGATTAACATACAAGCTGGTTTATATATGTAAGGTTAAAACATATACCTAAAATATACAGGATTTTAATGTGGACTGAGTAAAATATTAGGAATTAAAACATTGACCTCAAAATATGGAGGACTTAAATGTGGATAGATATGTGAGATTAAAACATGGACCTGAAAATATTAAGGAGTTAAATGTGAGATGATAAAAATATATTGGGGATAAAAACCTTGATGTCAAAATATGAAAGATTTAATTGTGTGCTGAGTAAAAGATGTAGGATTAAAACTTGGACCTCAAAATATTGAGGATTTTTTGTGGGGTGATTAAAATATTTGCGATTAAAACCTACACCTTAAAATACGGAGAATTTATATGTCGGCTGCTTAAAATATATAGGATTACAACTTGGGTCTAAAAATATTGAAGATTAAAATGTCGGCTGATTTAATTGAGGGATATAAACATGGGCCTTAAAATATTGAATATTTAAATGTCGGCTGATTAAAATATGTGGAATTAAAACACGAACCATAAAATTCTGAACATTGAAATGTCGACGTATGTGGGATTTAAACTTGGAGCTCAAAATATTGTAGATTTTAATGTCGGCTGATAAAATCAGTAGAACTAAAATATGGACCTTAAAATGTGGAAGATTTAAATGTCGGCTGGTTAAACATGGAACTCAAAATATGGAGAATTAAAATGTCGACTTATTAAAATATGTGGAATTAATTCTTAGACATCAAAATATTGAAGATGTAAATGTCGTCTGATTAAAATATGTAGGATTAAAACTTTGGCCTCAACAAATTGAAGTTTTAAATGCGGGCTGATAAAATATGTAGGATTACAACATGGACCTTAAAAAACGGAAGATTTGAATATTGGCTGATTAAAGCATGTGGGATTAAACATGGATTTGGGAATATGAAGGATTTACATGTGGGCTGTTTAAAATATGTGGAATGTAATCATGGATTTCAATATATGTAAGATTTTTATGTGGCTGGTTAAAATATGTGCGATTAAACATGTGCCTCAAAATATGGACGATTTAAATGCGGGCTGTTTTTTTTTTTAATTATAGCGATTAAAACAGTGACAGCAAATTAGAGCATATTTAAATGTGGGCTTACTCAGGGATGTAAAATGTCCGGGCATGTCTTCATGACCTAAAAGACAGAAAAGATAAAATTCATGTATTCTCTTATAACGATCATGTGTTAATTATATTTGAGGCTAGAAGTGTTGATAACACTGTGAAACACTAAAAAACGTATAAAACATCTGTGGTTTATATTTTATACAAACAATGGCATGACATATCATTTCTGGCCTTGTTTTTGTCGAATTAGGTACAATTGTTTTGCAAAATTGTCACCTTCGGTAATTTTGCGGGAAATCATAGTGCTGTGACTGATGAACATGGCGAGATTCAATCAATCCATTTCATTGATGGAGAAACGTTTTAATTGGAAATGGAACATTGTCATATTGGCAGACTAGTGTGGGAACAGAAGAAGAGTGGATTACACCTAACACAATAGGGTTTAGAGGACAAATATTATTTTAACTGAAAATTCAATAATAATTAATGAAAAACCATCGTGGGAAATAAATATCAGATTTAGGATATTTTTTTACACTGAAATATGGCTTATTTGGCATGTATCTTTTTAAATCTGTAATTTGTTACGCAGTGTTATCTACATTAAGGATTAAAGTATATGAAATAGTGTAGATTAAAATATACAGCACTTTTATATAGGAAATCTTACAATTAATGGTGGACTTAATATATCTAATGAATTTGTGTAGAATTAAAATTGAGAACATTGCCAAGACTGCTGCGAAGAAGGTAGGCTCCCTCTATCGTTCTAGAAAACTACTTACGCCTGAAAGTATCCTGTATCTCTACAAGGCCGCCATTCGCCCATGTATGGAGTACTGTTCTCACATTTGGGCTGGTGCATCTGCTACTAGTCTCTCGCTCTTGGACAGGGTTCAGAATAAAGTCGCCAACCTGATAGGTCCTGAACTGTCATCTAAGCTTCAACCTCTGTCCCATTGACGTAATGTTGCATCCCTCTACCTGTTCTACAAGTATTTTAATGGTGAATGCGCCGACAAGCTACAAGCTCAACGTAAATACCCCGACCATCCCGACAAGCAGCAAAATCGCACCCCTACACAATAGAGATCCCTAGATGTAAAGAAAGCCTTCTACTTTAATAGCTTTTTCTCAGAACAGCTAGACTTTTACCTTCCTTCCGAGTTCCTACTTTCCCAACTGTACTGACATGCAGAAGTTCAAGTGTAATGTAAACAGATATCTTGCTGTTCAACTCCCTACATAATATCCCTGAACTTTATGTCCCCGATAGCAGCCCCCTACATCAAAGTGGCACTGTGCCTTGTGTGAGGTGAAAATGGAATTTAAAAAAATATAGATGCTGTAAATATGGTGCATAGGAATATTTTGGGTTTATAATATACTAGCAGGGGAGCCTGGCCTTACCCGGTTAGTAAATACGCTTAAATATATTTTAATTTATGCAAATTTCGCATTTATTATTGCAGATCCAATTCTCTCTTGAATATTATATAGTAACTATTAAAATGGCTTGAGTGCCATCAGCTAGAAACAAAGCCAAAACATTGAACGGTTTAGCTGCCTTTCCTACCGTTTGCTATCACAGATAAATTAGAAAGATTTAAAATTAAACTACTTCAAGCTATGAATGAATTTGAGCGTGCGCAAAAGTAATAGAAATATGTCGGCAAGTTGAAATAAACATTTTGCATTTCAACTTAATCCATCCGAAGATTTTACTTGTTATAAACCATTCATGGTGCATGATCACTGTTTAGTTAAGTGCTATGCGACCAGTAGTTTAAGAGTTTATCGGTTAAATATTTATACAAACATGCAGTTACACAACAGACACACACATACATATATCTGTTTTATTTATATATATGATCTTAGACTATTTTAAATGTCTGAGGCATACAAATATGAAGCTTCAAATATAGCAAAATTAAAAGTTATGTATTCTCGCGGAAGAATAAATGTTAATCATATTTTTAGTTCGGAGTATGACTTTATTGATTATTATTAAAATATGATACGATTATTAAAATATAAAATAAAAATATGAGGAGATCAATTATGAGGGAGATGAGATATGGTTGGATATTTCACAGGTGATCCCGGGAAGAGAGGCATTCGATGGTTTGCACATACGCAGATTGATCCATTTGAGGAATGCGGGAGTTTCCACCATTGTGCATTGGAATGCATAATTTGACCAGAAATATGTGAGAGGATATCGGTCAAATGATTTGAAACAATAAATAATGAGAAATATTAAACAATCCAGGGGAAAGAATGTTTATATAAATCGACACAACAAAAAGCGGGCAGTCGGTTACAAAGACAGAAAACAAGCTGACACGTTCTTAAACCGCTCCCATGTGCCTTCACTGATCTCAAACACCCGTCACAACTGTAAATCCAAAACTGTTGTCGATGTGAAATAAAACGACATTTTATTTCATAGATCAGCTGTGTTGTGTTTTACTAATTTTCAGTGTGTATACATCGCACACCAGTGACAAAAGTAGATTTAGCGATTATATAGTATGAAAAGCAGATTTGCATCACCGGCCGCAACAAATATATAACAATATCAATATATTGCGATCAAAATTTGTGAACATTAATACTACGAGTAAAATAATATATGTAAAATTAAAGCATTGCATAGTTGATAGTTGATGTTTAAATATATGTTGTAAAGTTAGATTTGTAAACATTGAGCTAAAAAATAAAGGATTTAAAAGTGAACTTACTTAGGGATGTAAAATGTCCGGGCATATTTTCGTTACCTAAAAGATAGAAAAATAACGTGTTCGTTTTTTATAACGCAATTATTTTAGATTATATATTATTTAGATTAGAAGTTGAGTGTAATCGTTTATTAATCGGAATGAAAATATAAAACGATTATTAGAATATAAAATTAACCTATCGTTATTGAATGTGTTTAACATAGTTTTAATGGAGGTGAATTAACCTGTGGATTATTAACATATAGAATATTAGGCATGTAATGTTGAACTATATGGGATAGTATATGAGAGGATTAAAGTCTTAATCACTAAATCAAGCGGATTATATATACCTAATGAAAAACATTACGAATTAAAATCTGAAAAAAAGCCGGAAAAATTGAATTATAACTAGCAGAATATTCTTATCATTTTTTTGACTCTCGAATATATATCCGACACAGTTAGACACACTCAATCAACCAAGAATCACATCACTCTATATAAAAGCATATAAGATACCAACGGATACACACTCGAGGGTCAAATTAATGAAAATAATATTCTGTTATACTAACCCTAATTATAACAGAATGTAAGATAATGAAGGGATTAAAATAAGTTTAATTAAAATTAACTTATGGATGTATTTAAATGTTACATGGTATTAATACATCGGGTCAAAACTGTGGAAGATTTAAATATGAGTTTACTCGCAAACGTATATCCGGGCATATTTTCATTCCTTAACAGACAGAAAAAAATGGAATCATGTATTTTTCTCTTACAAGACCTATTTTGATAATACGTTGTTGTGAGACCGAAAATTACCTGCATCATGGACTCTTCCAGTACTATATTACAATGTGTGATAACACTCTCAGTGAGCAATATTTAATACCGTATAATCAGCAGGAGTACTAGTAGTACGCAGCGCGTACGAGTATTCATAATAGACACCACTGGATAGTAAACTCCGCATACCATTTATCCTGTCTATTTAACCGTTTTCGTTAATATATGTTTCTTACACATACTCCCTGTTCCGTGTTTTCCTTCTGTGGACCAAACCCTGTGTCTACATTATATGTTTAATAAAATTTTCAATGTCTGTATTGATCAGCATTAATATATTTGAGTATTAAAATACAAAGAATTCTAAATTAGGTGATATAATAATATTTTTTTTCGAGGATTTCAATATGGTCTAATGAAAGTATATGGAATTAATATTATAAATGATGTACATATAAATTATTATAATAGTTACGACTAATAATATTAATATCAGGCCAGGTTAAATGAATGGCGCTAATTAAAGATTACTTTGATTATAAATTGGTGATAAAGAGTAAATTTAAAGTATTTTCTCATTTGAAAAGAAAATGTTAGATAGATTTTAAGCACGAATAAATTGCTTATTAATTGGCATTAAAACACGCAAATGTTTTGAATTTAAAATATTTGAGATGAACATATACAATATTGAAATATGGTTGAACTGTATTTTATGAACTACAATATAACGAACTGATATTTGTGGAATTAAAATATGCGATTAGAATAAAGAGGACTAAGTTATAGCATATTAAAGTATTAGGGTTAAATTATTTTGGAATTTAAAATACACTGATTTAATATGTGAGGAGACAATATGTAGTATTAATATTTAAGGAATTGAAACTTTGGTTATAAAAATGTACGATTAAAATATTAGGAGGAAAATTGTATTAAAAATGTTGCTAAAATATAACATATTGACACATTGACTAATGAAACTATGAGCAGATAAAAAAACAAAAATATTAAACTATGCAAAGAAAAAAATGAGAAGATCAAAATATGAACAGATAAAATGTGAAAATATGAAAATATTAAAATGTGACAATATAAAAATATGAAACTATAAGCATATGAAAATATACAAATAGGAAAATATAAAAACTTGAAATATAAATTATCAAAATATTAAAATGGGAAAATCTTAAGATATTAAAAAATTAAATTTTGAATTGATTAAAATACGAATTGATTAAAATACGAATGGATTAAAATACGAATGGATTAAAATACGAATGAATTAAAATTTGAATGGATTAAAATATGAAATGATTAAAATATGAAATATTAAAATATAGAAAATATTAAAATCTGAAAATATGAAAATTGATTAAAATACGAATAGATTTAAATTTAAATGGATGAAAGTATGAAATGATTAAAATATGAATTATTAAAATATAGAAAATATGAAAATACGAAAATACGAAAATACGAAAATGCTAAAATATTAAGAATTTGAGTGGATTAAAATAAGAAAAGGATAAAAATGCGATATCTAAGAATATGTAGGAAAAACATGTAAGGATTATATGTTTTTAATTAAAGCGTTATCCATCTTTATATTAATAATTAAATAGTGTATCAATTAAAATATGATCAGATTGAAGTATAATGAACGAAATAGAAAGGATTGAAATAAGTTAAATTAAAAAACAAAAGAAAAACTTTTAAATGCATTCAAATGTGACCAGATTAGAAGATCGGATTAAAACACGAGTCTTAAATCATGGAGGATTTGTAACATAGACTTACTTAGGGAGGTAAAGTGTCCGGGCATATTTTCTTGATCTGAAAGATAGAATAAATACTGAGTTGGCTTCATTCAATTTACTTATTAGAGGCTATGTATTAATTAGATTAACGACTCGGATGGGATTATTATTAATCGGCATTAAATATGCGTGGATTATCAGAATATGCCATCAAAAAGATTAAATCGTGGCTGTCGATGAAATATTCAATTATTTAGCTTAAAATATGTGAAATTCTACAATACAGGATGTTTTATATATAAGCAATCAAGAAAGTAGATATTAGATATGTAATGTTGAAATAGGCCATAAAGATATAGAAGGATTTAAGTGTGAAATGGATTAATGAATAAAGTCTCATATATGAAGGACTTAAATATGGCTCTATGAAGGGTTAGTTCTTATAAATCGGCTGTAAAATATGGATAAATTACAATGTGCAAATATACTTTATGTGGAATTGCACTGGCTTGGATATAGGGAGATTAAAAATATGGCGAAATGTCAAAAGCCCATATATACCGATTAATTATAAAATTAAAATTTGTAAACATAAAAAATCGTATAATTTTGCACTTACTCTTGGATGCAAAATTTCTGTGTCTATTGTCTTTTCCTAAAATATAAAATATTCATGTATTCCCTTCTTGTGATGCGCCTATATTTCGTCATCAAAGTAGGTTGGAATTACAAAATAAAGTGATATATGTAGCAATGAGATACAAAATTAAAAAATCCGGATAAACAGATTTTGAAAAGTTTGATATGCTTTAAGAATCGTGATAACGATTAAGTATAAACTTTAATTTTTTAACACAAAAGCGAATAATTTATTTCATTTTCAAACTTACTTGTATAATGGCCGTACTTATTGTATTTGCCTAAAATACAAAAAAAAAATTATCTAGTTTTTAAGGTTAAAAAGCTTCCAAGATATATATATATATATATATATATATATATATATATATATATATATATATATATATATATACCTACTTTGGGGTAATTGTGCCAACTAGCTAAAAGTGCTCTTTTCCCAACAACGCATATATAGAGCACTTTTTTAGTTGGCGCAATTACCCCGGATTTGGCGCAATTACCCAAGAGTACGGTGTATATATATATATATATATATATATATATATATATATATATATATATATATATATATATATATTTAAATAAGGGGGTAGTCACCAACAATGTGTATTTTTTAACATTATTTTATTATTCCGTGTCTTGGTTTTTCATTGAGAATTATATTTAGATGATTGTAATAATGTTTTTAAATCATTGAAATCGTTTTTAACGCTTTGTGAAAATTTTTCAAAAATATTTTCAAAATGTGTTGGAGATGTAAAAATAGCATTTTCGTAGTTCATTTGAGGTGCTTCCAAGGGGTGGAGACGCGTAAGTGTCTACTATTCATTGAAATGTTCAATTTTTATTACTCTTTTATTGGGCTGTGGCGAGGCCGCCGAGATATATTATATCTCGACGGCCTCGGCTATGGGCACTCCTATGTTGTGTTTCTCTCTCTCACTCTCTCTCTCTTTCTGCTTGTGTTTTTTTCTTTTCCTTTAGGGTAGGATGTGTGTGTATGTGTGTTTTCTTGCATTGGTTTGAAAATGTGTGTACTGTTTTATAGTATTATGAAGTTACTTGCTTCCCTAGGAAGGTGACTGTGATCTAAGGTCGTTACTAATGTGTATGTGTGAGTAGGGGGGGGAGAACCAGCTCTTCTGAAATAAGGGTAGGGGTGCTTTCATTCTATTTTGATATTTATTTTTTGGGTTCTTAGATTTTAGTATTGCGATTTTTCGTTTCAGTCTTTTCGGGTATTCTTTATATTATGTTTGTTTAGATAGAGGGGTGTATTTAAAAATATGTATATGGGGATTTTTCAAACACACACATCCTACCCTAAAGGAAAAGAAAAAACACAAGCCAATTGTTTATATCAATTTTTCAATATTGATTTTAATAAAACGCGTATTATCTTTTCACTTACTCATAGATGTAAAATGTCCACGTTTATGGTTTGAACCTAAACGACAAAACATTAATGTATTAACTTCGTGTTACGCGCTTTTCATTCATGCGGAATTACAAAATAAAGTGATATATGTAGCAATGAGATACAAAATTAAAAAATCCGTATAAACAGATTTTGAAAAGTTTGATATGCTTTAAGAATCGTGATAACGATTAAGTATAAACTTTAATTTTTTAACACAAAAGCGAATAATTTATTTCATTTTCAAACTTACTTGTATAATGGCCGTACTTATTGTATTTGCCTAAAATACAAAAAAAAATTATCTAGTTTTTAAGGTTAAAAAGCTTCCAAGATATATATATATATATATATATATATATATATATATATATATATATATATATATATATACCTACTTTGGGGTAATTGTGCCAACTAGCTAAAAGTGCTCTTTTCCCAACAACGCATATATAGAGCACTTTTTTAGTTGGCGCAATTACCCCGGATTTGGCGCAATTACCCAAGAGTACGGTGTATATATATATATATATATATATATATATATATATATATATATATATATATATATATATATATATATATATTTAAATAAGGGGGTAGTCACCAACAATGTGTATTTTTTAACATTATTTTATTATTCCGTGTCTTGGTTTTTCATTGGGAATTATATTTAGATGATTGTAATAATGTTTTTAAATCATTGAAATCGTTTTTAACGCTTTGTGAAAATTTTTCAAAAATATTTTCAAAATGTGTTGGAGATGTAAAAATAGCATTTTCGTAGTTCATTTGAGGTGCTTCCAAGGGGTGGAGACGCGTAAGTGTCTACTATTCATTGGAATGTTCAATTTTTATTACTCTTTTATTGGGCTGTGGCGAGGCCGCCGAGATATATTATATCTCGACGGCCTCGGCTATGGGCACTCCTATGTTGTGTTTCTCTCTCTCACCCTCTCTTTCTGCTTGTGTTTTTTTCTTTTCCTTTAGGGTAGGATGTGTGTGTATGTGTGTTTTCTTGCATTGGTTTGAAAATGTGTGTACTGTTTTATAGTATTATGAAGTTACTTGCTTCCCTAGGAAGGTGACTGTGATCTAAGGTCGTTACTAATGTGTATGTGTGAGTAGGGGGGGGGAGAACCAGCTCTTCTGAAATAAGGGTAGGGGTGCTTTCATTCTATTTTGATATTTATTTTTTGGGTTCTTAGATTTTAGTATTGCGATTTTTCGTTTCAGTCTTTTCGGGTATTCTTTATATTATGTTTGTTTAGATAGAGGGGTGTATTTAAAAATATGTATAGGGGATTTTTCAAACACACACATCCTACCCTAAAGGAAAAGAAAAAACACAAGCCAATTGTTTATATCAATTTTTTAATATTGATTTTAATAAAACGCGTATTATCTTTTCACTTACTCATAGATGTAAAATGTCCACGTTTATGGTTTGAACCTAAACGACAAAACATTAATGTATTAGCTTCGTGTTACGCGCTTTTCATTCATGCGGAATTATAAAATAAAGTGATGCAAAATGTTATATCCATGGAATTTAATTGTAAGACATATAACATATTAAATGTAGAATTTTATATGCGTTGAACACACGAAGAGAAAAGGATAGAGCGAATGCATGTGCAGCATTTAATATGAGGATTGAACATATGTTATAAAATGTATGTTATGAAATATATATTAGAAAATGTATGTTATGAAATGTATGTTATAAAATGTATTTTCTAAATGTATGTTATAAAATATATGTTAGAAAATGTATCTTAGAAAATGCTTGTTATAAAATCTATTTTATAAATGTATGTTATAAAATGTATGTTATAGATGTATGTTATAAAATGTTATAAAACGTATGTTATAAAATGCATTTTAAAAAAGTATCTTATAAAATGTACGTTATAAAGTGTACGTTACAAAATGTATGTTATAAATTGTATGTTATATTAATACACGTTATAAAACGTATGTTATAAAATTATAAAATGTACGTTATAAAATGTATGTTATCAAAAGTATGTTATAAAATGTATGATATAAACTGTACGTTATAAAAGGTAGGTAAACTGTACGTTATTAAACGTAGGATGTAAGATGTATGTTGTAAAACACACGTTATGATGTATATGTTATTAAATATATAATGTAAAATATATGCAATAAAATGTATTTTTTGAAAATGTATATTGTAAAATGTATTTAATAAAGTGTCTGTTATAAAATGTATGTTTTAAAATGTATTTTAAAAATTGCATGTTATAAAATATATGTTATAAAATGTGTGTTAAAAATTGTATGTTATAAAATATATGTTATAAAATGTGTGGTATAAACTGTATGTTATAAAATGTATGTTATAAACTGTATGTTATAAAATGTATGCTATGAAGTGCATGTTATAAATTGCTTGTTAGAAATTGTATGACATAAATATATGTTAGAAAATGTGTTATGAAATGTATGTTATAAAATCTAGGTTATAAAATATATGTTATAAAATATATGTTATAAATTGTATGTTATATAATGTATGTTACAAAATACATGTTAAAAATATGAAACATCGAAATTTAAGGGGTCATTATTGTAGACTATAATACATAGACCTGTTTGATTGACCAGGTTAAAGTTTATGTTACAAAATGTACGTTATAAAATGCATGTTATAAAATGTATGTTATAAGACACTTGTTATTAAATGTATGTTATGAAATGTATGTTATAAAATATGAAGGATAATTGTAGACTATAATACATGTATCGTCATAATGTAATCGATTAGCAACAAAACAATTCATAGGCTAAAGTATGAGAATATGTGTGATAAGACATTAAACTGATTATAGGTTCCTAATTAGGATAAAATGAATTAAAATATATGCTATTAAAATGTAGATGAAATATGGGGAATTACAATGTATATAAATTTATCTGGATTTATTATTGATGTACGAAATGTGGGAAGATTCATCAGCATCATTATCATGAGTCCATAGCGATACATCACTCACCAATTCATGCTTGCTCCTCAGACAATGACCAGCAAATCGTAGGCGTCTTTCTCTGGTGGTATTAGATATGGCAGGTAGGTTGCCATAAAGTTGCTGCTACGTGGGATGATTTTGCCAAGATATATTTATTATTGTTCTTAGCGTACGGGTGTATGTGTCTTCTAGTTCTCCCTCCAATCCTTCGGCGAGTGCCGAGGCTGTAGCACCGCAAACAAGGACAAACTCCACCACTGCCCCGAAGAACCGCCCTCTAAGTCTGTCAGCCAGTCCCGAAGTCTACACTGAATGCAGCCCATCCAATGCGGTCCATGCTTTTGAGATTAGAATTCCGATATCTCTCTCTGTGAAAACTATGTTGCTGTCCAGATACGTAAATTCGGCGACTTCTTTCAGTGTTGATCCAACCAAAGCCCTGATCTCTCACTTCACATTGAAAGTCACAAACTTTGTCTTATCCGTATTTATGTGGGAAGATTAACACATGATAATCAAACTATTAACCTACATAAAAAGATTATTGTATGCATTTAAATTTGATTCGTTACCTAAAATGATTATGTTCGCTTCTTGTAAGGTAATCATTAGAGATTAACTAGGAGACCCAACATTGAATGATGATCATCATCTTTGTGCTCTTCTATACTTTAATTGTCATAAAAATCGCCTATTTTTCAATCAAATCGATTGATTTCCTGTTCTAATTAGTCCAACAAGACATTGTAGTCTACATTGCACTGTAAAGAATCTGCAATCGATTTTATAATTATGATTTTTGATTAGATTCCGAAACATTCAACAATCAGTATTAACTATATATTAGTATGGAAACCTAAGATTTTCCGTATGATGGAAAACGGCATGAGAGGATTAGAAGCAATGAGTAAAATGGACAGAATGTGTTTATCAAAGAGGACAACTCAGCAAGTATTTGGTAACATTGGACTTGAAGATTAATATGTTGTAGTCAGTTAGGAAACAGATCCGTGATGTTTTATGAAACAGAAATTTATTGGGAATCTTTTTAATGTAAGTTCCGTTTAGTTTTATATACACAGGGGAAGAGAACGGAAACTTCTGATTTGGTTATTGGGGATGATGATGGCTAAGTGGTTAACGACGCGGACTGGCAATCTAAGTGTGCTGCGTTCGAAACTAGTTCGTCCCACTGGATCATTTTTGCTAAGATGCCATCCACACTGTTATTCAAACCTAGCCTGGTACAAGGCCTGTAAGTATTATAACAGGTCAAAAGTAAACGGTGGATATAGAGCTTAGAAAACATACGTTCTTCGATATGTCTCCATTTCTTTGTATATATATATATATATATATATGTATCTATATATATACATATATATATATATGTAATCCACATACAGTACTATTTCGCTGTTTCACAGCTCATCAGTGCGGCTAGACAAGCAACTACCTGTAATATACTTACCAAGTGATGTAAATTCCCCTTGCATTGGCACCTCGTCATTACCTAAAATATAAAAATGTAATATATCATCAAATGATTGGCTTCAAAACGGTTGCACAGACCGATTGCCTATTTTGTCATGTCACCTAAACAATATATATATATGTGTGTGTGTGTGTGTGTGTGTGTGTGTGTGTGTGATGAGAATAAAGGAAATAATATTCCGACGAGATCGAAAGATGAAAAAAAGAACATAACAAGTTATATGTTCATCAATGTTTCGTCCTTTTTTTTCAAGACTTTTTCGGGAAGATTATATTGAAGAAAATAAAATAACAGTACAATATTTGAAAATATACTTGTGAAAACAACAATATGACGTTTAAAAATCTCACTCACTCAACAACGCTATACACATTTGAAATACCAACGACATGATATTCTTTACGCAACGAGTATATTTTCAAATATTGTGATGGTATTTTATTTTCTTTCATTTAATCATCTCGAGGAAGTCTTAAAATAAATGCAAAACGTTGATGAACATGTCTGTTTCTTTTTTTTAACTCTTTATATCTATATATATATATATATATATATATATATATATATATATAGTGGAATCCCGGGATTCGGTAGCCTAGGATACGGTTTTCCAGGTTACAATGTGGCATACGATGTATTTCCGGTCCCTGGTTACACGATTTTCCCCGCATTACGGTGTTATTTATAATGTTATTTGATTATTTACATGTATATTATATACTGTACTGTAGTTTGTTACTAATTTTAATGTCGTAAACCGGGTTGTATATAATATATATATATATATATATATATATATAATTATTTTTTTACTATTATAATTAAATACCTACAGACACTAGTGTTTCATCCTTTCGCGAATCTTCAGTGCAGGGTGTCACGATTAACACCAGTCGAACGATTCGAACTTGGCAACACGAGACATCTCCTGCTCGATTAGCAAAGACCGTATCCATTCGGCTAGCATTAACCGCGTGTAATAACGTTGAATTTAAACATTTTAATTTTAAATGTTCATTTACGTCAGTCAGACAGTTATCTAATCGTTATACGATGATCTATGCATAAGAGCTAAATTTACCGACTTTAATTCAACTGAAAGTGCTCAACAAGAAGAAACGTATATATATATATATAAGAAATAATAAAATGATGAAAATATTTGTCCATCTTTAGTTCAAAAACAAGAAAGATAATGAAAGTTATTCCCTATTTCGTGTACTAATGTTTTTTTTAAATTTTTTCTTCGGAGAAAATAACTAGCAAAGGAAAAATATACAATTGCTAGTTAGCTTAAAACTTAAAAAAGGCTGAAAATTGCAATGTTCGAAAAAAGTGATGGAAAATTGCAGAAGGATATTGAAAATGATGTCCATGAATCAACACATCGTCCAAAAAATTTATTTATATTTAAAATATGACTTTTTAAGAATTTTTTAAATTCTGATTTAAGGGTTTTTCTTATTTATTCACCGTCATTCCAAACATGGCATATCGCCACTTGGATATTTGGGACCCTGCCTGAGAAAGATTAAGATGTTCGTTTTCGGTACATTTGAATTTCTGCATATCAGTACAGTCATAGAAACAGGTACCAGGAAGGGAATTCCAAAGTCTAGCTGTCCTAAGAAAAACACTATAAGAGTAGAAATCTTTCTGGCATCTAGGGACCTCAACAGTGAAGGCGTGTGATTTTGCTGCTAAGCGGGTTTGTCGGGATATGTACGTCGAGAGGACATAAGTGCAATGAGTTCACCAGAGCATATTCCATTACAACATTTGTTAAACATGCACAGGGAGGCAACGTTGCGGCGTTGGGAGACGGGTGGAGCTTAGTTTACAAAGTGCGACCTAATAGATTGGAGAACATGTTTGAACCCTATCCAAGAGGGGGAGACGTCCTGGTGTGGCAACAATACTCCATGCATGAGCGAATGGCGGGCTTGTAGAGGTACAGGATACTCTCATGTGCGAGTAGTTTTCTAGCACGATAAAGGGAGCCCACCATCTTTCGTAATTTCCTAAATGTACGGAACTTTTACTTTCATTTTATTTATGAACCAATACATCGATCGGATTTTACCATCCGACTCATACCCACGCATCTACAAACGCCTATTCTGGGATTTCGTCTTCACTGCCAATGAAGTCACACCTCTGGAGCGTTTTATTTATCAACGGGATATTTCCGTCTAAAGCTGACCTTCATAAAATGGTAAGTTTTGCAGATAATGCCAGCAATTATTTTATTTTCGACAATATTTTTTCTTTCGGTTAGGTGTGTGTCGGTGTCAAGTACTTGTGTTCCTGTCAAGTTGGGGTTCTTTTTTGTTTTTCGTTTTTTTTTATATTCAACACTTTGACTTAATTTTTTTAATTTGTATTTTTTTTTTCAAAATTAACTATTAAAATGATTTATGATTTCAAATCAAAAGAAAAACTGTTTTTGACTTACTTAGAGATGTAAAATGTCCAGGCATAGTATCGCTGCCTGCAAGACAAAAGGTAATATTAATGTATTCGCTTCTTTTAAAGAAAATGTCTAAGAATTCGTGCATAAGCCTAAAGAATCCTAAAGTGGATGAAACGCGGAATATTCAGTGTAGCTTAATCGCAATATACATTTCATAACTTACTAAATTAGGTATATGGTAAAAAACAGCCGTTATGCGCAGGGGCGGGTAATATAGATTTTATTGAGTTTAATTTTAGTTTTTTGAAGGGGGTCAAAATGGAAGATATAGGGTACTTTAATATGGGTGGATTTAATTATGGCGGATTAAAATATAGGGTACTTTGATATGGGTCGATTTAATTATGGCGGATTAAAATATAGGGTACTTTAATATGGGTGGATTTAATTATGGCGGATTAAAATATAGGGTACTTTGATATGGGTCGATTTACTAATAGCGGATTAAAATATAGGTTACTTTAATATGGGTGGATTTAATTATGGCAGATTAAAATATAGGGTATTTTAATATGGGTGGATTTAATTGTGGCGGATTAAAATATAGAGTATATGGGTGGATTTAATGGCGGCGGATGAAAATATAGGGTACTTTAATATGAGTCGATTTAATTATGGCGGATTAAAATATAGGGTACTTTAATATGGGTGGATTTAATTGTGGCGGATTAAAATATAGGGTACTTTAATATGGGTGGATTTAATGGTGGCGGATTAAAATATAGGATACTTTGATATGAGTCGATTTAATTATGGCGGGTTAAAATATAGGGTACTTTAATATGGGTGGATTTAATTATGTCGGATTAAAATATAGGCGGTTCACATTGTAAATGATTTAAATATGTCAGGATTAAAATATATGCGAGATTAATTTATAAAAAGATGAAAATAAGTTTTTAAAAAAAGAAAAGATTTTATAAAACAAATGCGTTTTTCTTTCAACTTACTCATCGAT
The DNA here is from genome assembly GCF_053919585.1 of Euprymna scolopes. Taxonomy (NCBI): domain Eukaryota; kingdom Metazoa; phylum Mollusca; class Cephalopoda; order Sepiida; family Sepiolidae; genus Euprymna; species Euprymna scolopes. Next base: position 31,147,377 of record NC_136511.1, read on the forward strand.
GTAAAATGTCCAGGCATTGTTTCTTTACCTAGATAAAAAAAAAAAGTGCAAACATTTTTTTCTTGTAGCAAACAAATTACAGAATAACTTTTTAGATAATAAATTGGAATGAATAGTTCAGTAATTGGATCATTTGCGTTGTCTGGCTCATTCGATTATGACTGATTCGAAATACTCAATTATCACTGAAAGGCAACATCGGTGACGTTGGCTAAGTTGTTAACGATACGAACTGAAACCTAGGTGTGCCAAGTTCGAATGAAGTTAGTTCCACAAAAACACTTCCACTTACGGATGTTAGGCACCTGAACGTGATCTCTCAATTATAAAATATATACTAATAGTATATATAAGGTGGAATGATAAAAGTGTCGCCCTAACGAAAATAACACTACAGCTTTATTTTAAAACTTTTATTATTATTTGATTATGTAGTAGAGCTGACATCTATTCTAGGAGCATGCTTTTTTCCCACATGCGCCAGCAGGAGCTCGGTTAATATTCGGCATATCGGGGCAATCAGGCTGGCTTGTGGTGCTGTGGAAGGTCATGTTGGTGATATTCTCGATGTATGACAAAACGACAAAACGAAGTAGTCCAGCGAGTTCAGGTTGAGGGGGAGGGAGGGAGGCAGTGAGAGAAGGGTACAAAGTCGTAGCACTCTTTCTGAAGCCAAGCTTGGTTCTATTTAGACTTGTGTGCCGTCGTTGAGTCCTGCTGCCACACTCAGGGTTTGCCAGAAGCCATCTGATTACACCAGGGATCACCACACTCATCAGCAGATCCAGGTACACTTTGGTGTTGACTTTCAAGTCTTCAGGTGTAAGGTGGTCCTCACTTGAAACCACACCAAAGACCTTGATCATAGCCAGAACTTTGTTTTCATCACCCTGGGCACGTCCCTGTTATTACTGGCAATCGAGCATTTGGAGGTTGCTGGCAAAGGTCCTGTTGTGGCACTATATCTCACTGCCACGGTTGCTAACACACTCCACAGCATGGCCGAGTGATGATTTGGCCATAAGCGTAAAGATACAAAGAAATGCATTCCCAGAATTCTCTTTCTAGATCGACCTCTTTTCTGTCCGGACCGTAAATGAGGGGGGTGTACCCCCTCCCTCAACACTAGTTATTTATATACCTCAACACTAGTAATTATAATTTGTATATTGTATTGTAATATATTTTTTGTAAAATAAATAGTTAAGATTATACAATATATATTACAATTGTGTCGCGTGTCGTTTTTTGTGTGTGTCTGCCATAAATGCCTTCATTGAAGAAGCCGCCCTGAGGAAAAAGAAGATTCCAACCCGAATGCCACCAAAGGTTAAGACGTTTCCTGGGAGAAGAAGGAGCCACACAGCCACATCCAGCATCTCAGGTATGCTTTTCCTATTGATACTCAGGCCCTAATGGCAGGCCCATCGTCACGTCATCATGGAACCGTGTCTAAGACGATTAGTGTAACAGGTGAAGCCAGTCGCGTGCCAGTGACCGGCCGATCGTGTTATCCTGTTGTCATAACTAAAATCGCTAAATAGCATGAGTTGTACAACGGCGCATTTCCGATCTCGTTATTCAACATTGTGTCATTTTTTTAGACATAACAGAAGACTCCTAGCGCTCTTGGGATTTGCACAACTTGCCAACTTGTAGATGGTCTGCAACAAAAAAAGGAAAATTGTTTTTTATCAAATAGAAATGGAATAATGTTATCTTTTCTATAGTGACAATTTTATCGTTCTACCTTTTATATTTTTTTTCAAATTGGCACAATTATCAAAGCTCAATGGAAACGCTTTAACACTTTCAGAGCAGTTTGTTGAATTGCGTACAAACATCATAGAAGATTAAACATGCTTCAGTAAACACTAAAGCATCCTTGTGAGACTAAAAACACTTCAGTTTTCATTTATAGCATCAAAATTGATTTCTTTCGGAGTCCAGTCATATCAGATCACTAGACCCAACTGGGTTCAAAGATTGTTTAGACTAGTTGAGACAAGTGGTCCAATAGCTTTGTATTTTGAAAGAAATCATCGCTAAAATATGTATGCATATATGTAGTCGAAAATGTTTGTATAAATAAAGAAAATAATATTCTGAATCGGAAGTGAGAATAAAATTTATACCAAGATTATTTTTTGAAATCATCGAACTCCTGTTCTTATTTTGACTGTTATTTTCACAACGTTTCAGTCAAGATAACCTCCGACTTTGTTCAGGTTTATCTCGGTGAATTCGGGAATCGTCACTGGATTTCGAATGGAACTATTTTATTTAATCCGCGTGTGTAGCATGCTCTCGTTCCATCAGCCATGACTAGATAAAAGTCGTAAGTAATTCATAATTGTATTTTTGAGTGTCGCTCGCACTGAGGATTGAACCTTCAACCTTCAGAAAGGTGTAACTTTTACAGCTGAATTTTATCAAGTACAGAATCCACTACGCCACAGGTTCAATATATAAACACTGTTTCGGTGGCTTACTTCCCAGTGTAATACAACATGGTGGCCTTCAAAGTCAATGTAAACAAGTTCTTGTTGAGCCGTCCTCATAAATAATTAAATTTTATCTGATTTACACTATTTAACATTTACTAAACTACGACATTACATTGATCCTGGAGTAGCCTTTGGGCCTTGATAAGTGGTGATTCCCAATTAAAAAGAAGGTGCTTGGAAGAAGAACTCCAAATGAAAATAACAACGAGAAGAAGTTTGTTTTGTTTTAATTTATTTTAATTATTTATTACACTTTTTTTTGGGGGGGGGTGCTTCCGGGTTCAATTCGTTCACTTGAGACGTACGGGTAAAATTATATATCAGAATGTTTCAGAAAATTCCCCTCCTCAAGGGCATTATTTCGTTCAGATCGAATTTTCAAACTTATTTTCACTTTTATCTTCAATCTGTTTTTAGTTCTAATTATCCAGCATATGTACACGTTACTTTCTATTAACATAAAATATTATTCTATCACACACGTGCGCGCGCGTGTATGCGGCGCGCGTACACACAGACATTATTTTTATAAATATATATATGTATATATATATATATATATATATATATATATATATATATATGCCTATATATATAGTATGCCCTTACCAAGTGATGTAAATTCGCCTTCCATCGGCATATTGTCGCTAGCTGAAATGCAAAACAAAACACATTATATATATATATATATATATATATATATATATATATATATATATATATATATATATATATATATATTCATGCATGTGTTTTTATATTTTATAGATATATATTTTATAGAAAGAAATGGACATATATTATTATTCGTTGAAAAATAAATTTTGAAATTGATTCGATGCAAGCTTAATAATTTACGTATCTAATCATATCTTTATTTGAATCTCTACTTGAAAAGCGCTGAGAAAATAGACGATTTCTCGATAGTAACACACCTGAGATTCTGTGTCTAAAATTGTGGGGAGCAGAAAGTGTGTTTGTGGAGTGATAGTTTGTTTAATATCCGGCATGATGTTTATATACGGCAGTATATAAATAGTATAGTAGGTTTAGTCCAATTCTTACTGTTTGGACCTTAAATCATAAGAATTGATTAGCTATCTCATAGGATTATAGAATTAACATTGAATTTGATTTCAGATTCAAATGAACAGCTACAGCAGGAATTTGAATACACTTTACTAAAGCCTGATTGTCATAGCTGGTGAATTTCAAAAATGCAATGCGAACGTAAGGACATTTTGCAAAAACTATATGCAAGAATATTCTGTTTAAAACTTGGAAAAATGCCATAGAAATGTATTGAATGATTCAGACTGCTATTGGATCATCTGGCATGAATCGAACATCAGTTTATGAGTAGCATAAGAGATTCAAGGAAGGCAGAAAGTTTGTGAGGGATGATGAGAGGTATGGGAGAAGTAAGCAAGTCATAACACCAGAATTGATTGACCAAATAATGGATAAGAACTGTCGTGTGCCTTAAGTACAGAATTTGATGTCAGTGTGGGAACTGTACGCAGAATTATTCGCTAGGATGTGAAGATGCGAAAAATATAAGTTTGTCCCAAGAGTGCTACAACGAAAATCAGACTATCTGACCAAGATGGCCATCAAGACATTTCCTCACCCTCCCTATAGTCAATACCTTGCCCAGTGTGACTTTTGGTTGTTCCCGAAGTTCAAGGGACATCTTAGATGCTGTCGCTATGAGACATGAAAGAGGCTGTGACGAGGGGCATTGACCCACTTACACAAGATGACTTCTCTGGGACCTTCCAAAAGGTTATTGAAACGGTACAAAAGTTTTTCTAATGAAGTTTTCAACTTATATCCTACATTCTATAATATAAAGTAACATGTCCTTATATATATATATATATATATATATATATATATATATATATATATATATATATATATATATATATATATGGAGAGAGAGAGGTTAAGAGCGTGAGAAATGAAATAATTATTTTCACAATCAAGCTACTTCGCAGCTTACAAGAGCTTTATTGGATGTATTGTCTCTTGTGATATACGACGCGTTGCTTGACTATGGAAATAATTATATATATATATATATATATATATATATATATATATGTATATATATATATATATATATATATAATTATTTTCATAGTCAAGCAACGCGTCGTATATCACAAGAGACAATAAATCCAATAGTTATATATATATATAAAATAATAATTGTGCTAATTTCTACCCTCTGATGAGAATGAAAGTATTTTTTCGAAACTCCGCGGATTAAGGACTATCGACTTATCAAGTGTTTCATTTTAAGATTAAATATGTTTTTAACTCTTTTTCAAAGTGTTTTTTAACATGCTTTATCAACTGTTTGCTCTTATATATATATATATATATGCATATATATATGTATATATATGTATATATAAGTATATATATATGTATATATGTATGTATATATATACATACATATATATATATATATATATATATATATATATATATATATATATATATATAAACTCTCCCGCCGATTTTCGACATATGAGGTTCATACAACTAAGTTGTCTGAAATCCTCCACTTTTTGGAACCACTGCTAACCTCAGTCGATGCAAATGATAGTCGCAAGAGAGAACATACTATAGACCACAGGTTTTACACCAAAGTTTTCCTTGTCCTTGATGCATGATGGTACATCTCTTTTAGTTGTTTTAAACGCGCCCATAGATACTAACGTAAGAACTCTATGCCTCGAATCAATACATATACATAACGCCTAATATTCACATAGGTCACCCACGTAATACTGGTCAAGCTCATAGTTGCTTAAATTCGGTGATCAGGTGTTAACTGCTTTGTCAACGTGATTCAATAAGATTCTTTAAATGGAGAGTTTTTCTATATACTAAAAAGCTCGACATTCAAGTGGAGCTTCAATACGAGAGAAAAAGGTAATAGAAAAATATATACTGATGTATATTGATTTATGGATCAATTTGAAACAAGATATACATTATGCATCAATATTTATTTATCTGTTATCGATATATTTTCCTCTTGTGTGGGTTTATATATACTTAATTAACCCCTTGAATTTCATATATATATATATATATATATATATATATATATATATGATATTTAAAACTTTGTGAAATAAAATGGCATTCTACGTACGTATTATTATATTTATCTGACTGTTATAATAATACGTACGTAGAATGCCATTTTATTTCACAAAGTTGTAAATATCATATATATATATATATATTGAATTCCATATATATATATATATATATATATATATATAATATTTAAAACTTTGTGAAATAAAATGGCATTCTACGTACGTATTATTAAAATTATCTGACTGTTATAATAATACGTACGTAAATGCCATTTTATTTCACAAAGTTTTAAATATCATATATATATATATATTGAATTCCATATATATATATATATATATATATATATATATATATATATATATATATATTTAAAACTACTGTGTGGGGATGGGATTTAGCAGCCTGTCGGGTTTGTCGAAGATGTTTACGTCGTGGGGGCACAAGTGCTTGCAGTTCGTCAGAGCATTATCCATTTAAATACTTGTAGAACAGGCAGAGGGATTCAGCATTTCGTCGATGGGACAGAGGCTGAAGCTTAGATGCCAGTTCAGGGTCTATCATATTGGCGACTCTCTTTTGGAACCTTGTCTAGGAACGAGAGACTAGTAGCAGATGCACCAGTCCAAATATGGCAGCAATACTCTATACATGGGCGAATGGTGTCCTTATAGAGGTACAGGATACTTTCGGGTGTTAATAATTTTCTAGCATGATAGAGAGAGCCTACCTTCTTTGCAGCGGCCCTGACAATGCTTTCAATGTAATTGTTCTAACTCATGTTTCCTGTGAACATTAGGTTAAGGAGTTTGAAAGATGTACTCTCAGATAAAGTATCGTTGGCCATTGCTATTGGTGGTAGAGAAGGTTTCTTGTATTTATTGAAGGAAACTAGTTTAGTCTTGGTGGCATTGAACGTGACCATCCATTTTTGTCTCCATTCCACTACAGATCGAAGGTCATCCTCTAGCGTTTCTGCTATTTCTTTAGATATGTGTTCATTTGTTTTCCTGTCATGCCTGTTATAGAGTGTGGTGTCATCAGCATATATACCCATCTCAGAGGCAATTTTGTCAATAGCATTCTTTACGCCTAACAATTGTATAAATAACATTATTCATACGTTACAATTTTATCGCTAACATTATTTAGATTTAAAATTATTTATATAACATTATTTAGATTTAAAATTATTTATATAACATTATTTAGATTTAAAATTATTTATATAACATTATTTAGATGTAACATATTTCTAAATAACATAATTTATATATAACAATTTAATAATAATTCCATTTATTAATTATCACGTGTACATATACTTATTTATTAAATTGTTAGATTTAAATTATGGGATTTATAAATGTGTTAGGTGTAATTAATGTTATTTATGAAATTTTTAGGTCTAACTAATCTTATTTTAAAATTCTCAGGTGTAATTTATGTTATAAAATGTTTAAATGTAAATATTATTTATAAAATTGTTAGGTTCAAATAAAATATTTCTAAAATTTTTATGTGTAAATTTTTTAATAAATGTTTAAATGTAAATAATGGCACTCAAAATGAGAAAAGAAGTCATTTGAAATTTCTAAAATTTACGAATTACAGGTAATGTTCTACAAAAGAATTTTTTTAATCGATAATTCTCTGTTAACCTCATTTATTCAATTCGTTTTTTTTTTTTTTCAAATTTTGTTTATTGAAATATATACACACAAACCAAAAATGGAATTTATTTTTTAATAGCTGATAATTTAGCAACATTAAACGTTAGAAGGATATCGTGCACAATTAGAAGATTTGAAGTTTTACACGCCGAAATAAATACAATTTCTTGTTTCATTAGACTTACTCATTGACGTGAAATGTCCAGGCATTGTGTCTCTACCTGGAAGACAAAAATTAAACTTATTTATCTGAGACATTAAGAAATGGGAGTATTAACAAATGAGGGGAATTAACAGATAAGGGAATTAACAAATGAGGGGAATTAACAGATAAGGGAATTAATAAATGAGAAATGTAAACAGATGGGGGATTAACAAATGACGACAATTTAGAGATAGGGGAATTAAAAAATTGGGGGAATTAACAAATGCAGGATTAAGAAAGGGAAGTATTAACAAATGAGGGGAATTAACAAATACGGGAATTAACAAATACGGGAATTAACAAATACGGGAATTAACAAATACGGGAATTAATAAATACGGGAATTAATAAATAAGTGTATTAAAATTAGAGTATTAACATATACGAATGTAATAAATAGGGAAATTTGAGATATTAATAAATTAATAAATTAATAAATTAACAAATTAACAAATTAATAAATTAATAAATTGCCGGGTTAATAAATTGGGAGAATTTACAAATACGGGAATTAAAAAATTGGAAATCAACAAATAAGAGAAATAACAAATGAGGGATTAATAAATTGGAAGGGTTAACAAATTGGAGCGATTAACAAATACGGAATTTAAAAAATATGGGAAATTACAAATAGCAGGATTAACAAATGGCGTGATTAACAAATTGGAGAAATTAAAAAATTTGGAGACAAAGAAATTGGGATATTAAAAATTGGGGGAATTAATAAATGGGGAAATTAAAAATTGGTGGGGGGGATAAACAAATGCTAAATTAACAAATAGCGGAATTAACAAATTGGAGAGATTAATAAATTAAAGGAATTAATAAATTGGAGAGATTAACAAGTCGGGATTAAGAAATTGGAGAAATTAACTAATTCGAGAATTAAACAGGGATATTACCGAATAGGGAATAAAAAATATAGTGGGATTTACAAATTAGTGGATTAACAAATTTACGGGATTAACAAGTGGGCGGGATTAACAAATTGGGAGATTAACAAATAGGGTATTATTAAAAAAGAAGGCGGAATCAACAAATTGGAGGGATTAAAATGGGGGAATTAACAAGTTGGTGGATTAACAAAGTTGGGGGAATTAAATTGGTGGATGAACTAATTGGTGGGATTAACAAATTGACAAGATTAACAAATTAGGGAATAAATAAATTGGATGAATTTATAAATGTGAGGATTAACAAATGAGGGAATAAATAAATTGGATGAATTAATAAATGGAAGAATCAAAACATTGCGGAATGAGTAAATAGGGGAATTAACAAATTGGAAATTTAACAAATTGCGCGATAAACAAATGGCGGGATTCACAAATGGAGGGATTTACAAATGGAAGAATTTACCAACTGGGAGAATTAACAAATTGGTAGGATTTACAAATGCTGGGATTAACAAATGGGGGAATTAACATATTGGGAAATTAATAAAGAGTGAGATGAAAAGGTTTTTGTTTTATTTTTTTTTTTATTTATCTCGCATAAGGCATATCGTCTCTAATGTGCAATTAGCTACTATGATAATAAGAGTAACCAGGTTGAAAGTTAGGTTTAATGGTGTTTGCTTACATTGCATTTTAATTTCTGCCTATTGTTTCAATCGGGGAAAACAGTGAGCAGGGATAAATTCCGAAGTCTGGTGGTTCGCTAAAGAAACTATAAGTGCAAAAAATGTATCGACATTGGGAGATGTCCTTTTCTCTTCGCTGCAACCTCTATCTCACAGAAGAGATGTTGCGAGTTTGTCTCTGCTTTATCGTTATTTTCATGGAAAGTGTTCAACTGAGCTTCAATCTATGGTCCCCCCTCACCAAACTTTCACAAGAAACACTAGACTAGCTGAAAACATTATCAATAATTTTCCCCACTCTTTATCTGTACCTAAACCTAAACATAGATTCTATGATCAAAGCTTCTTTCTTAGAACTGCACGCCTGTGGAATTGTCTTCCATTTTCCTGCTTTCCAGCTGTCTATAATATGGTTGTTTTCAAGTCCAACGTGAACAAGTTTCTGATGAGCCGTTCCACTTAAGTTAACAAATTTACCGAACTTCCATTACTATCGATTACTATATTGTCCTTTTGACTACTCTACACTCTTTAACCCTTATCCTTGAGTGGCCTATCGGCCCTGATAAGTGGTGACGCCTACGTAAAAAAAGAAAAAAAAGGACACTCATCGTTGAATAGTGTGATTTTACAGCAAATTGGGAATGACGGGGTTATTTTCGTTGAGGCGGTACGGTAAATCCATTGAAGCATATTTTTTTTACATGGAAGTCACCACTTACCAAGACCCAGAGGTCACTCGGAGAAAAGGGTTATTGCGTGTACAGTAATCAATGGACCAATATGGTAGTAACCGTTAGTAATGGAGATTTGATAAAGTGTCTTACTTAAGGGGGCGGTACATCAGGAACTTGTTTATTCCGTTGAAGTATTTATAAAACGAACACAGAATTGTAACACTGCGGCAGGTCGACGGAGAGTATGTAACATAGTGCGTATGAGCGCGTGGAAAGGTATCACCAGCAGAAATATGGCTGGCAGCAGATAAACGCGCATACGGAAATTAGGAAGTATGCGCGAGAAAAAAGAATAAAAAGTATAAATGCGCTATGCGATCGGGAGAAGTAAAATGCGACGTCGAAGAAAATAGACGTGTAAAGTCGAGGACAAGAATAAGCCGGTTGTGGCCGGCATGCGATCGGAGAAAGAAGAAACGTGTACACCGGGCGAGATGGACGATGGCGAGATACTTTTAAATGGTGTCGAGAAAGGAAAGTAACTGTAATAAAAATGTTTGTTAAAAAAAGAAAAAATGTCGATCCCGATTTTTATTTATTTATTTGTTTATTTTTACGAACTACTAAACTAAAGTTTTATTTTTATGAATTACTAAAGTTTTATTTTTATGAATTACTAAAGTTTTATTTTCATGAAATAAAGTTTCTTTTATGAATTACTAAAGTAAAGTTTCTTTTATCTATATAAATAAAATGAACTCATTTTTTCCCGTCTGATTTTGACATTAATAGGATTAAAAATCAAGATATTTCATGCAAATATAATATGCACAAACGGCAGAACAATATCTGAGGTGTGTTATACACTTATTATTTCTCAAATTCCTCGATAATCTTAGATTTCTATACTTTTTCTGCTGAGAAGTCACGGCCAAAATCGGTTAAGATCAATGGAAGTGGTAAAATATTTTCTCTCTAATAAATTCCTCCTCCCCCTGCCACCACTTAACACCGTTTGGGGATCGTTCACAAGGAACAGTTGAGAAAAGAACACCGGTTTGGCTTCGTAGTTCTTTCATGTGAAGTTATTTAAAATCACTAAACTAAGCTGCAGTGCTCTGTGGCGTAGTGGTTAGCGTGCTGGACAATTCACATTATATTTTCCCGTTCGCGCCGACCTACCGTAGTCGTTTTTTTTTTCCTAAACAACTGGAATGGACTTTTTTTGGTGGCCGAACTGTTAACGTTGCAGATGTTTTTTTTTTCACACTTTATTTTCCTACTTTTACTCATGACTCCGGGTTTGATCCTTCCTACTTACCTACCATAACATTTTTTAAAACTCCCCCCCGTCCCGGAAACACACACTCGGGCAACGCCGGGTACCCCCGCTAGTGAATTACTAAAGTAAAGTTTCTTTTATGAATTACTAAAGTAAAGTTTTATTTTTATGAATTACTAAATTGAAATCTTATTTTTATGAATTACTGAAGTAAAGTTACATTTTTATAAATTACTAAAGTCATAGTTTTATGAATTACTTAAGTTTTATTTCATGTATTATTAAGTAAAGCTTATTTTTTATGAATTACTAAAGTAAAGTTTTTTATGATTTACTAAAGTAAAGTTTTTTATGATTTACTAAAGTAAAGTTTTTTATGATTTACTAAAGTAAAGTTTTTTATGATTTACTAAAGTAAAGTTTTTTATGATTTACTAAAGTAAAGTTTTTTATGAATTACTAAAGTAAAGTTTTTTATGATTTACTAAAGTAAAGTTTTTTATGATTTACTAAAGTAAAGTTTTTTATGATTTACTAAAATAAAGTTTTTTATGATTTACTAAAGTAAAGTTTTTTATGATTTACTAAAGTAAAGTTTTTTATGATTTACTAAAATAAAGTTTTTTATGATTTACTAAAGTAAAGTTTTTTATGATTTACTAAAATAAAGTTTTTTATGATTTACTAAAGTAAAGTTTTTTATGATTTACTAAAATAAAGTTTTTTATGATTTACTAAAGTAAAGTTTTTTATGATTTACTAAAATAAAGTTTTTTATGATTTACTAAAGTAAAGTTTTTTATGATTTACTAAAGTAAAGTTTTTTATGATTTACTAAAATAAAGTTTTTTATGATTTACTAAAGTAAAGTTTTTATGATTTACTAAAGTAAAGTTTTTTATGATTTACTAAGATAAAGTTTTTTATGAATTACTAAAGTAAAGTTTTTTATGATTTACTAAAGTAAAGTTTTTTATGATTTACTAAAGTAAAGTTTTTTATGATTTACTAAAGTAAAGTTTTTTATGATTTACTAAATTCATTCATTTATGATAAAAGTTTTTATGATTTACTAAAGTAAAGTTTTTTATGATTTACTAAAGTAAAGTTTTTTATGATTTACTAAAGTAAAGTTTTTTATGAATTACTAAAGTAAAGTTTTTTATGATTTACTAAAGTAAAGTTTTTTATGATTTACTAAATTCATTCATTTATGATAAAAGTTTTTATGAATTACTAAAGTAAAGTTTTTTATGATTTACTAAAGTAAAGTTTTTTATGATTTACTAAAATAAAGTTTTTTTATGAATTACTAAAGTAAAGTTTTTTATGATTTACTAAAGTAAAGTTTTTTATGATTTACTAAAGTAAAGTTTGTTATGATTTACTAAAGTAAAGTTTTTTATGATTTACTAAATTCATTCATTTATGATAAAAGTTTTTATGATTTACTAAAGTAAAGTTTTTTATGAATTGCTAAAGTAAAGTTTTTTATGAATTACTAAAGTAAAGTTTTTTATGATTTACTAAAGTAAAGTTTTTTATGATTTACTAAAGTAAAGTTTTTTATGAATTATTAAAGTAAAGTTTTTTATGAATTGCTAAAGTAAAGTTTTTTATGAATTGCTAAAGTAATTTTTTTATGATTTACTAACGTAAAGTTTTTTATGAATTGCTAAAGTAATTTTTTTATGATTTACTAAAGTAAAGTTTTTAATGAATTGCTAAAGTAAAGTTTTTTATGATTTACTAAAGTAAAGTTTTTTATGATTTACTAAAGTAAAGTTTTTTATGATTTACTAAAGTAAAGTTTTTTATGATTTACTAAAGTAAAGTTTTTTATGATTTACTAAAGTAAAGTTTTTTATGATTTACTAAAGTAAAGTTTTTTATGAATTACTAAAGTAAAGTTTTTTATGATTTACTAAAGTAAAGTTTTTTATGATTTACTAAAGTAAAGTTTTTTATGATTTACTAAAGTAAAGTTTTTTATGATTTACTAAAGTAAAGTTTTTTATGATTTACTAAATTCATTCATTTATGATAAAAGTTTTTATGATTTACTAAAGTAAAGTTTTTTATGAATTGCTAAAGTAAAGTTTTTTATGAATTACTAAAGTAAAGTTTTTTATGATTTACTAAAGTAAAGTTTTTTATGATTTACTAAAGTAAAGTTTTTTATGAATTATTAAAGTAAAGTTGTTTATGAATTGCTAAAGTAAAGTTTTTTATGAATTGCTAAAGTAATTTTTTTATGATTTACTAAAGTAAAGTTTTTTATGATTTACTAAAGTAAAGTTTTTATATGAATTACTAAAGTAAAGTTTTTTATGAATTACTAAAATAAAGTTTATTTTATGATTTACTAAAGTAAAGTTTTTTATGATTTACTAAAGTAAAGTTTTTTATGAATAACTAAAGTAAAGTTTTTTATGAATTACTAAAATAAAGTTTTTTATGAATTACTAAAGTAAAGTTTTTTATGATTTACTAAAGTAAAGTTTTTTATGATTTACTAAAGTAAAGTTTTTTATGAATTGCTAAAGTAAAGTTTTTTATGATTTACTAAAGTAAAGTTTTTTATGATTTACTAAAGTAAAGTTTTTATGATTTACTAAAGTAAAGTTTTTATGATTTACTAAAGTAAAGTTTTTTATGATTTACTAAAGTAAAGTTTTTATGATTTACTAAAGAAAAGTTTTTTATGAATAACATAAGTAAAGTTTTTTATGATTTACTAAAGTAAAGTTTTTTATGATTTACTAAAGTAAAGTTTTTTATGAATTACTAAAGTAAAGTTTTTTATGAATTACTAAAGTAAAGTTTTTATGATTTACTAAAGAAAAGTTTTTTATGATTTACTAAAGTAAAGTTTTTATGATTTACTAAAGTAAAGTTTTTTATGATTTACTAAAGTAAAGTTTTTTATGAATTACTAAAGTAAAGTTTTTATGATTTACTAAAGTAAAGTTTTTTATGATTTACTAAAGTAAAGTTTTTTATGATTTACTAAAGTAAAGTTTTTTATGATTTACTAAAGTAAAGTTTTTTATGATTTACTAAAGTAAAGTTTTTTATGAATAACTAAAGTAAAGTTTTTTATGAATTACTAAAGTTAAGTTTTTTATGATTTACTAAAGTAAAGTTTTTTATGATTTACTAAAGTAAAGTTTTTTATGATTTACTAAATTCATTCATTTATGATAAAAGTTTTTATGATTTACTAAAGTAAAGTTTTTTATGAATTGCTAAAGTAAAGTTTTTTATGAATTACTAAAGTAAAGTTTTTTATGATTTACTAAAGTAAAGTTTTTTATGATTTACTAAAGTAAAGTTTTTTATGAATTATTAAAGTAAAGTTTTTTATGAATTGCTAAAGTAATTTTTTTATGATTTACTAAAGTAAAGTTTTTTATGAATTGCTAAAGTAATTTTTTTATGATTTACTAAAGTAAAGTTTTTTATGAATTGCTAAAGTAAAGTTTTTTATGATTTACTAAAGTAAAGTTTTTTATGATTTACTAAAGTAAAGTTTTTTATGATTTACTAAAGTAAAGTTTTTTATGATTTACTAAAGTAAAGTTTTTTATGATTTACTAAAGTAAAGTTTTTTATGAATTATTAAAGTAAAGTTTTTTATGAATTGCTAAAGTAAAGTTTTTTATGAATTGCTAAAGTAATTTTTTTATGATTTACTAAAGTAAAGTTTTTTATGAATTGCTAAAGTAAAGTTTTTTATGAATTACTAAAGTAAAGTTTTTTATGAATTACTAAAGTAAAGTATTTTATGAATTACTAAAGTAAAGTTTTTTATGAATTACTAAAGTAAAGTTTTTTATGAATAACTAAAGTAAAGTTTTTTATGAATTACTAAAATAAAGTTTTTTATGAATTACTAAAGTAAAGTTTTTTATGATTTACTAAAGTAAAGTTTTTTATGATTTACTAAAGTAAAGTTTTATATGATTTACTAAAGTAAAGTTTTTTATGATTTACTAAATTCATTCATTTATGATAAAAGTTTTTATGATTTACTAAAGTAAAGTTTTTTATGAATTGCTAAAGTAAAGTTTTTTATGAATTACTAAAGTAAAGTTTTTTATGATTTACTAAAGTAAAGTTTTTTATGATTTACTAAAGTAAAGTTTTTTATGAATTATTAAAGTAAAGTTGTTTATGAATTGCTAAAGTAAAGTTTTTTATGAATTGCTAAAGTAATTTTTTTATGATTTACTAAAGTAAAGTTTTTTATGAATTGCTAAAGTAAAGTTTTTTATGAATTACTAAAGTAAAGTTTTTTATGAATTACTAAAGTAAAGTATTTTATGAATTACTAAAGTAAAGTTTTTTATGAATTACTAAAGTAAAGTTTTTTATGAATAACTAGAGTAAAGTTTTTTATGAATTACTAAAATAAAGTTTTTTATGATTTACTAAAGTAAAGTTTTTTATGATTTACTAAAGTAAAGTTTTTTATGATTTACTAAAGTAAAGTTTTTTATGATTTACTAAAGTAAAGTTTTTATATGAATTACTAAAGTAAAGTTTTTTATGAATTACTAAAATAAAGTTTATTTTATGATTTACTAAAGTAAAGTTTTTTATGATTTACTAAAGTAAAGTTTTTTATGAATAACTAAAGTAAAGTTTTTTATGAATTACTAAAATAAAGTTTTTTATGAATTACTAAAGTAAAGTTTTTTATGATTTACTAAAGTAAAGTTTTTTATGATTTACTAAAGTAAAGTTTTTTATGAATTGCTAAAGTAAAGTTTTTTATGAATTACTAAAGTAAAGTTTTTTATGATTTACTAAAGTAAATTTTTTTATGATTTACTAAAGTAAAGTTTTTTATGATTTACTAAAGAAAAGTTTTTTATGATTTACTAAAGTAAAGTTTTTTATGATTTACTAAATTCGTTCATTTATGATAAAAGTTTTTATGATTTACTAAAGTAAAGTTTTTTATGAATTGCTAAAGTAAAGTTTTTTATGAATTACTAAAGTAAAGTTTTTTATGATTTACTAAAGTAAAGTTTTTTATGATTTACTAAAGTAAAGTTTTTTATGAATTATTAAAGTAAAGTTTTTTATGAATTGCTAAAGTAAAGTTTTTTATGAATTGCTAAAGTAATTTTTTTATGATTTACTAAAGTAAAGTTTTTTATGAATTGCTAAAGTAAAGTTTTTTATGAATTACTAAAGTAAAGTTTTTTATGAATTACTAAAGTAAAGTATTTTATGAATTACTAAAGTAAAGTTTTTTATGAATTACTAAAGTAAAGTTTTTTATGAATAACTAAAGTAAAGTTTTTTATGAATTACTAAAATAAAGTTTTTTATGAATTACTAAAGTAAAGTTTTTTATGATTTACTAAAGTAAAGTTTTTTATGATTTACTAAAGTAAAGTTTTATATGATTTACTAAAGTAAAGTTTTTTTATGATTTACTAAAGTAAAGTTTTTTATGAATTACTAAAGTAAAGTTTTTTATGATTTACTAAAGTAAAGTTTTTTATGAATTACTAAAGTAAAGTTTTTTATGATTTACTAAAGTAAAGTTTATTGTATGATTTACTAAAGTAAAGTTTTTTTATGATTTACTAAAGTAAAGTTTTTTATGAATTACTAAAGTAAAGTTTTTTATGATTTACTAAAGTAAAGTTTTTTATGATTTACTAAAGTAAATTTTTTTATGATTTACTAAAGTAAAGTTTATTTTATGATTTACTAAAGTAAAGTTTTTTTATGATTTACTAAAGTAAAGTTTTTTATGATTTACTAAAGTAAAGTTTATTTTATGATTTACTAAAGTAAAGTTTTTTATGATTTACTAAAGTAAAGTTTTTTATGATTTACTAAAGTAAAGTTTTTATGATTTACTAAAGTAAAGTTTATTTTATGATTTACTAAAGTAAAGTTTTTTATGATTTACTAAAGTAAAGTTTTTTATGATTTACTAAAGTAAAGTTTATTTTATGATTTACTAAAGTAAAGTTTATTTTATGATTTACTAAAGTAAAGTTTTTTATGATTTACTAAAGTAAAGTTTTTTATGATTTACTAAAGTAAAGTTTTTTATGATTTACTAAAGTAAAGTTTTTTATGATTTACTAAAGTAAAGTTTATTTTATGATTTACTAAAGTAAAGTTTATTTTATGATTTACTAAAGTAAAGTTTTTTATGATTTACTAAAGTAAAGTTTTTTATGATTTACTAAAGTAAAGTTTTTTATGATTTACTAAAGTAAAGTTTTTTTATGATTTACTAAAGTAAAGTTTTTTATGATTTACTAAAGTAAAGTTTTTTATGATTTACTAAAGTAAAGTTTTTTATGATTTACTAAAGTAAAGTTTTTTATGATTTACTAAAGTAAAGTTTTTTATGATTTACTAAAGTAAAGTTTATTTTATGATTTACTAAAGTAAAGTTTTTTATGATTTACTAAAGTAAAGTTTTTTATGATTTACTAAAGTAAAGTTTTTTATGATTTACTAAAGTAAAGTTTATTTTATGATTTACTAAAGTAAAGTTTTTTATGATTTACTAAAGTAAAGTTTTTTATGATTTACTAAAGTAAAGTTTTTTATGATTTACTAAAGTAAAGTTTATTTTATGATTTACTAAAGTAAAGTTTTTTATGATTTACTAAAGTAAAGTTTTTTATGATTTACTAAAGTAAAGTTTTTTATGATTTACTAAAGTAAAGTTTTTTATGAATTACTAAAGTAAAGTTTTTTATGATTTACTAAAGTAAAGTTTATTTTATGATTTACTAAAGTAAAGTTTTTTATGATTTACTAAAGTAAAGTTTTTTATGATTTACTAAAGTAAAGTTTATTTTATGATTTACTAAAGTAAAGTTTTTTATGATTTACTAAAGTAAAGTTTTTTATGAATTACTAAAGTAAAGTATTTTATGAATTACTAAAGTAAAGTTTTTTATGAATTACTAAAGTAAAGTTTTTTATGAATAACTAAAGTAAAGTTTTTTATGAATTACTAAAATAAAGTTTTTTATGAATTACTAAAGTAAAGTTTTTTATGATTTACTAAAGTAAAGTTTTTTATGATTTACTAAAGTAAAGTTTTATATGATTTACTAAAGTAAAGTTTTTTTATGATTTACTAAAGTAAAGTTTTTTATGAATTACTAAAGTAAAGTTTTTTATGATTTACTAAAGTAAAGTTTTTTATGAATTACTAAAGTAAAGTTTTTTATGATTTACTAAAGTAAAGTTTATTGTATGATTTACTAAAGTAAAGTTTTTTTATGATTTACTAAAGTAAAGTTTTTTATGATTTACTAAAGTAAAGTTTTTTATGATTTACTAAAGTAAAGTATTTTATGATTTACTAAAGTAAATTTTTTTATGATTTACTAAAGTAAAGTTTATTTTATGATTTACTAAAGTAAAGTTTTTTTATGATTTACTAAAGTAAAGTTTTTTATGATTTACTAAAGTAAAGTTTATTTTATGATTTACTAAAGTAAAGTTGTTTATGATTTACTAAAGTAAAGTTTTTTATGATTTACTAAAGTAAAGTTTTTATGATTTACTAAAGTAAAGTTTATTTTATGATTTACTAAAGTAAAGTTTTTTATGATTTACTAAAGTAAAGTTTTTTATGATTTACTAAAGTAAAGTTTATTTTATGATTTACTAAAGTAAAGTTTATTTTATGATTTACTAAAGTAAAGTTTTTTATGATTTACTAAAGTAAAGTTTTTTATGATTTACTAAAGTAAAGTTTTTTATGATTTACTAAAGTAAAGTTTTTTATGATTTACTAAAGTAAAGTTTATTTTATGATTTACTAAAGTAAAGTTTATTTTATGATTTACTAAAGTAAAGTTTTTTATGATTTACTAAAGTAAAGTTTTTTATGATTTACTAAAGTAAAGTTTTTTATGATTTACTAAAGTAAAGTTTTTTTATGATTTACTAAAGTAAAGTTTTTTATGATTTACTAAAGTAAAGTTTTTTATGATTTACTAAAGTAAAGTTTTTTATGATTTACTAAAGTAAAGTTTTTTATGATTTACTAAAGTAAAGTTTTTTATGATTTACTAAAGTAAAGTTTATTTTATGATTTACTAAAGTAAAGTTTTTTATGATTTACTAAAGTAAAGTTTTTTATGATTTACTAAAGTAAAGTTTTTTATGATTTACTAAAGTAAAGTTTATTTTATGATTTACTAAAGTAAAGTTTTTTATGATTTACTAAAGTAAAGTTTTTTATGATTTACTAAAGTAAAGTTTTTTATGATTTACTAAAGTAAAGTTTATTTTATGATTTACTAAAGTAAAGTTTTTTATGATTTACTAAAGTAAAGTTTTTTATGATTTACTAAAGTAAAGTTTTTTATGATTTACTAAAGTAAAGTTTTTTATGAATTACTAAAGTAAAGTTTTTTATGATTTACTAAAGTAAAGTTTATTTTATGATTTACTAAAGTAAAGTTTTTTATGATTTACTAAAGTAAAGTTTTTTATGATTTACTAAAGTAAAGTTTATTTTATGATTTACTAAAGTAAAGTTTTTTATGATTTACTAAAGTAAAGTTTTTTTATGATTTACTAAAATAAAGTTTATTTTATGATTTACTAAAGTAAAGTTTTTTATGATTTACTAAAGTAAAGTTTTTATGATTTACTAAAATAAAGTTTATTTTATGATTTACTAAAGTAAAGTTTTTATGATTTACTAAAGTAAAGTTTTTATGATTTACTAAAATAAAGTTTATTTTATGATTTACTAAAGTAAAGTTTTATCATTTACTAAAATAAAGTTTATTTTATGATTTACTAAAGTAAAGTTTTTATGATTTACTAAAATAAAGTTTTTTATGAATTACTAAAGTAAAGTTTTTTATGATTTACTAAAATAAAGTTTATTTTATGATTTACTAAAGTAAAGTTATGATTTACTAAAATAAAGTTTATTTTTTTAATTACTAAAGTAAAGTTTTTATGAATTACTAAAGTAAAGTTTTTTATGAATTACTAAAGTAAAGTTTTTTTATGAATTACTAAAATAAAGTTTATTTTATGATTTACTAAAGTAAAGTTTTTTTATGATTTACTAAAGTTAAGTTTTTATGATTTACTAAAGTAAAGTTTTTATGATTTACTAAAATAAAGTTTTTTATGATTTACTAAAGTAAAGTTTTTTATGAATTACTAAAGTAAAGTTTTTTGTGATTTACTAAAGTAAAGTTTTTTATGAATTACTTAAGTAAAGTTTTTTATGATTTACTAAAGTAAAGTTTTTTATGAATTACTAAAGTAAAGTTTTTTATGAATTACTAAAGTAAAGTTTTTATGAATTACTAAAGTAAAGTTTTTTATGATTTACTAAAGTAAAGTTTTTTATGAATTACTAAAGTAAAGTTTATTTTATGATTTACTAAAGTAAAGTTTTTTATGATTTACTAAAGTAAAGTTTTTTATGAATTACTAAAATAAAGTTTTTTATGATTTACTAAAATAAATTTTTTTATGAATTACTAAAGTAAAGTTTTTATGATTTACTAAAGTAAAGTTTTTTATGATTTACTAAAGTAAAGTTTTTATGATTTAGTAATTCATGAATTCATTAGTAGTTTTTTATGATTTACTAAAGTAAAGTTTATTTTATGATTTACTAAAGTAAAGTTTTTTATGATTTACTAAAGTAAAGTTTTTTAATGATTTACTAAAATAAAGTTTATTTTATGATTTACTAAAGTAAAGTTTTTATGAATTACTAAAGTAAAGTTTTTATGATTTACTAAAGTAAAGTTTTTTATGATTTACTAAAGTAAAGTTTTTTTATGATTTACTAAAGTAAAGTTTATTTTATGATTTACTAAAGTAAAGTTTTTTATGATTTACTAAAGTAAATTTTTTTATGATTTACTAAAATAAAGTTTATTTTATGATTTACTAAAGTAAAGTTTTTTATGATTTACTAAAGTAAAGTTTATTTTATGATTTACTAAAACAAAGTTTACTTTATAATTTACTAAAGTAAAGTTTTTTTATGAATTACTAAAATAAAGTTTATTTTATGATTTACTAAAGTAAAGTTTTTATGATTTACTAAAGTAAAGTTTTTTATGATTTACTAAAGTAAAGTTTTTATGATTTACTAAAATAAGGTTTATTTTATGATTTACTAAAGTAAAGTTTTTATGATTTACTAAAGTAAAGTTTTTTATGATTTACTAAAGTAAAGGTTTTTATGATTTACTAAAGTAAAGTTTTTATGAATTACTAAAGTAAAGTTTTTAAAATTTACTAAAGTAAAGTTTTTTATGATTTACTAAAGTAAAGTTTTTTATGATTTACTAAAGTAAAGTTTTTTATGTTTACTAAAGTAAAGTTTTTTATGATTTACTAAAGTAAAGGTTTTTATGATTTTCTAAAGTAAAGTTTTTTATGAATTACTAAAGTAAAGTTTTTTATGATTTACTAAAGTAAAGTTTATTTTATGAATTACTAAAGTAAAGTTTTTATGAATTACTAAAGTAAAGTTTTTTATGATTTACTAAAGTAAAGTTTTTTATGATTTACTAAAGTAAAGTTTTTTATGATTTACTAAAGTAAAGGTTTTTATGAATTACTAAAGTAAAGTTTTTAAAATTTACTAAAGTAAAGTTTTTTATGATTTACTAAAGTAAAGTTTTTTATGATTTACTAAAGTAAAGTTTTTTATGATTTACTAAAGTAAAGTTTTTTATGATTTACTAAAGTAAAGTTTTTTATGATTTACTAAAGTAAAGTTTTTTATGAATAACTAAAGTAAAGTTTTTTATGATTTACTAAAGTAAAGTTTATTTTATGATTTACTAAAGTAAAGTTTTTTATGATTTACTAAAGTAAAGTTTTTTATGATTTACTAAAGTTTTTTATGAATTACTAAAGTAAAGTTTTTTATGAATTACTAAAGTAAAGTTTTTTATGAATTACTAAAGTAAAGTTTTTATGATTTACTAAATTAAAGTTTTTTATGAATTACTAAAGTAAAGTTTTTTATGAATTGCTAAAGTAAAGTTTTTTATGAATTACTAAAGTAAAGTTTTTTATGAATTACTAAAGTAAAGTTTTTTATGAATTACTAAAGTAAAGTTTTTTATGAATTACTAAAGTAAAGTTTTTTATGATTTACTAAAGTTTTTTATGATTTACTAAAGTAAAGTTTTTTATGAATTACTAAAGTAAAGTTTTTTATGAATTACTAAAGTAAAGTTTTTTATGAATTACTAAAGTAAAGTTTTTTATGAATTACTAAAGTAAAGTTTTTTATGAATTACTAAAGTAAAGTTTTTTATGATTTACTAAATTTTTTTATGAATTACTAAAGTAAAGTTTTTTATGATTTACTAAAGTTTTTTATGAATTACTAAAGTAAAGTTTTTTATGAATTACTAAAGTAAAGTTTTTTATGAATTACTAAAGTAAAGTTTTTTATGATTTACTAAATTTTTTTATGAATTACTAAAGTAAAGTTTTTTATGATTTACTAAAGTTTTTTATGAATTACTAAAGTAAAGTTTTTTATGATTTACTAAAGTTTTTTATGAATTACTAAAGTAAAGTTTTTTATGAATTACTAAAGTAAAGTTTTTTATGAATTACTAAAGTAAAGTTTTTTATGATTTACTAAATTTTTTTATGAATTACTAAAGTAAAGTTTTTTATGATTTACTAAATTTTTTTATGAATTACTAAAGTAAAGTTTTTTATGAATTACTAAAGTAAAGTTTTTTATGAATTACTAAAGTAAAGTTTTTTATGATTTACTAAATTTTTTTATGAATTACTAAAGTAAAGTTTTTTATGATTTACTAAATTTTTTTATGAATTACTAAAGTAAAGTTTTTTATGAATTACTAAAGTAAAGTTTTTTATGATTTACTAAATTTTTTTATGAATTACTAAAGTAAAGTTTTTTATGATTTACTAAAGTTTTTTATGAATTACTAAAGTAAAGTTTTTTATGATTTACTAAATTTTTTTATGAATTACTAAAGTAAAGTTTTTTATGAATTACTAAAGTAAAGTTTTTTATGAATTACTAAAGTAAAGTTTTTTATGATTTACTAAATTTTTTTATGAATTACTAAAGTAAAGTTTTTTATGATTTACTAAATTTTTTTATGAATTACTAAAGTAAAGTTTTTTATGAATTACTAAAGTAAAGTTTTTTATGAATTACTAAAGTAAAGTTTTTTATGATTTACTAAATTTTTTTATGAATTACTAAAGTAAAGTTTTTTATGATTTACTAAATTTTTTTATGAATTACTAAAGTAAAGTTTTTTATGATTTACTAAAGTTTTTTATGAATTACTAAAGTAAAGTTTTTTATGAATTACTAAAGTAAAGTTTTTTATGAATTACTAAAGTAAAGTTTTTTATGATTTACTAAATTTTTTTATGAATTACTAAAGTAAAGTTTTTTATGATTTACTAAAGTTTTTTATGAATTACTAAAGTAAAGTTTTTTATGAATTACTAAAGTAAAGTTTTTTATGATTTACTAAAGTTTTTTATGAATTACTAAAGTAAAGTTTTTTATGAATTACTAAAGTAAAGTTTTTTATGAATTACTAAAGTAAAGTTTTTTATGAATTGCTAAAGTAAAGTTTTTTATGAATTACTAAAGTAAAGTTTTTTATGAATTACTAAAGTAAAGTTTAACGGCCACGTTACATTTGGAGTTTTTAGAGAAAACCTATTAGCTAAGGTGTTTTCTTTTGCCTTAAGATATAATTTTGCAATGTGACAATAATATTCTACGTGCGATCAATGGTGGCTTTCTATTGATATTAAACAAACTTATAATTAAATAAATAACGATCTAAGAGGAGTTAACATTTCTTTAATTTGCGTTTTTTAAAAGGTGACTGATCCCTGTAGTTTAATGGGATTTATCTAAAACTCTTAAAAACATATTTAAGAAATAGAAATTTTGAATAAAAAAATGTAACAACATCTGATCATTGCCTCAATAACAACAACACGAGGCAAAATTATCTATATATTAATACAGTAGTAGTTTTAACGTGCGTACTTGCATGGAGATCCTAGGTATTAAATAGGAGCATAGAACGGGATACTATACTGCGAACATTAAATTATTAGAATATAAATACATTAATTTAATGTTCGTAACATGTTATCACCTTATACCCCCTCCTCCTTAATAAATAAGATCTCCTGATCACTGAAGACGCAATGTAAATAATATTTTTAGAATAATGTCGTTTAGGGGTCATACGTTTTGCAGAAAACGTCTTTTTTTCTGTTTTATTTTTATTTTCTCAGTGAAACTTTATTATCCTATATTAATGGTCTGCTTGACACACAGAGAAAATTCGTTCTTAAAATTGTAAAAACCGTTGTAAAATATTTAATTTATTAGTACCTTTAACGTATGCACGTGTGACATGATTTATTTAAAAATATGACTCAGAGTTCAATGTCTTTGAATTCTATAAAAAAATATCTTTAATTGGAAATAATTTTTATTGAAACAAAATTGACAATTATTTCTACTCCACCTGTGAAATTTTCCACAGGTCCTGCTAGTTTCTAATTATGAAAATAAAATATCTAATTATGAAAATTATACTACGCAGAATTCATAAGTAAAGTTAGAAAAGAACATTAATTACTTTCAATAAAATATTTGCATTTTACACGTAGCTTCAAAGACATTTCGTTTGTTTATTCAAAATTTCACATTTAATTTTTTTGTTTTTTTGATTTAAAATGATTTTCCCACTTTCATTATGATATCATATATAAACGACGTGCTTACCGAGTGATGTAAATTCCCCTTCCATGGGCATATTGTCGTTAGCTAAAGGAGGAAATATATTGTATAAATTATTTTTAATTCAAAAAGTCGTTACGGTAGTAGCTCAGTAGGGTGTATAACAAACAGAATTCAAAATTTAAAAAATACCTTTTGTTATAAAAGGAATATACTTTTTTGAAATTGGCTGAAACAATTGTTTGAATTTAAATGTATTTAATAAAATTCCTAACATTTACTACATTATATATATATACATTTATATTTATATATATATATATATATATATATATATATTATTATTATTATTGTTGTTGTTGTTATTATTATTATTATTACTATTATTATTATTATTATTATTATTATTATTATATACACATTTTTTAAATGGGCAGAAACAGTTGTTTGAACTTAAATGTATTTAATCAAATTCTGTACATTTACTATATATATATATATATTATTATTATTATTATTATTATTATCAACAAAAGTACAAGGTCGCGACACTGGATATGCTAATATTTGTCTTCCACAAAAGAAACCAGTTTTTTTGTTTGTTTGCTTTTTTAAAACTGGTTTCCTTCTTTGGAAAACTAATTTTTTTAGTCGCCTGACGAGAACTTGTGGTTTTAAGCTCCAGTGTCGCGACCCTATAAATCTGTTTGTTTATATTAATAAAAAAATATATATCATCTCTTTCTTTTATTAAGCACTCTTCTAACTTCGTTAAATTTTAGGAGTTATCTTTATTGAATGCCTATAACATTGTACACACACACACACAGATATATATATATATATATATATATATATATATATATATATATATATATATATATATTACACAGATAAAAAATAAATGCTATCTTAACATCGGAACTTATCAGGATAATATACAGCTTAATATCCTAGATAAAAACCAGTAGGAAAACTCGATGAATGATATGAACATTGAATAAATTACAATATCCATTAAAAAATTCAAACAATTACTTATAATGCAAACAAAGGATTTTTTAAGATAAGTTCTTTTCATCGGAGCATATATATATATATATATATATATATATATATACATATATATAATGCATATTACATATATATATTATATATATTATATATATATATGAAATATATATATGTATATTACATATATATTATATATATATGTATATATATATATATTATATATTAAATTCCTTTTTTAAAAAAATAAGTAAATACTGCGAGTATTATGCTTGTTCTAAACAGTTCACTTCTTGTAAGTAAAAAAAAAATACTCTGACTGAGATCGAAACCAACCCCTAAAGAGAGTTTGTCAATTACGATAATCGTTAGACCAACTCGCTGCGATCTTTAAAACGTACTTATTCTTAACATAAATTTATTTGATCGTTTCGCGCATGTGCAGTCATTAAACAGTTGACAAAGCGATAAAAATCCGATGACCGCCAAGCACCAATTTTTCCAATTTGACTCATTAGCAGCCCCTTTTCTCTGGATGAAAACGGATTAAAAAGTTTTCCACGTGTCTGAATACAGTATATACCAAATTTCCAGTTCGTAGATCAAATATTCGTTGATTATATAGGTTGAGAGTTGTCCTTACACACACATTCCCACTTATATAGACATATAGATCATACACTTCATTTTCGATTATAAATTGGTGCCAGCGGTTTCTAGGAATGCGAAATCTGGTCAGATTAGGCTCGGGATATGTGCTTTGCAATATTAAAGACTGGCAAACGAGGCGTGTGCGCAATTCGAGGTTGAACGCGTAAAAATGGTCGGAACCAATGTCTAATCGTGTTATAAAACGAAAACTGGATTTGAAAAGGAAAAAATTGCCTGAAAACAAAGGTCAGAGGCATCTTAGTACGACAGTCGATAAAACCATGTGACTCCTGGACGGTGAAAAGTATAGAGGAAATGAAATATAATAAAAAGGGGGCTGTTCGAGCAAGAGTAAAAGCAACAACACCAGCAGATAAACGACGTCTAAAATATTTGAAAATTATTGGTCGAAATATTCAACCTCGATTGAATTGGCAGTCTATACCGAATTAAAACCAATCACAAAAGTAGGCGCTGGGAGCCAAGCACCAATTCACTTTGACTATATAAGCGAGAACCTAAACACTATCTCTTCAACATTTATTTTTAAGGTAAAAAAAGAAATAGGTCATACTTTTGGAACGACTGTTGTAACTAAATTCGGCTGCATATACTTGGCGTTAATGTTAGGAATAAGTTATCATAACTTATTCCTAACATTAACGCCAAGTATATCTTTCCGTATTATATAAATTAAAATATGCTACCGAGTGATGTAAATTTCCCTTGTGCGGCATTATTATCTAAAAAAGAAAAGAAAAATATTAAATATATTTGTATGTTTTATAGGAAGAGAAACAGTTTTAAACTTGGTTTATCACTATAATAAGTATTGTCTAGTCCTCTTCCAAATAATCTACTCCGGCCGCCGGCACTTGTTGTACCGTTCCAACAACTTATGGAAACCCCCATGGAAGTCTTCTTCTGCGAGCGTTTCAATGACCCTCGTTACAGTCTCTTTAATCTCCACAATTGTCTCATAACGATAACGTCTCAAGTTTTCCGTGAGCTTAGGGAATAACCAAAAGTCACTGGAAGCAAGGTTTGGACTAATAGGAGTGTGATGGACTGTCTTCTGCATGTTCAGTTTTTCGCGAATTGTGTGAACAGTTCCTAAACTGGCATCAAACTGTGCCCTTATTGTCTCGACGTTCCTTATCCATGAAATTCTTTATTTGACCAATCAGCTATAATGTTCCAGCTTCCTCTCACACCTCTCATCATCTCACAAAGTCTCTCTGCCTTCCTTGAATCTCTTATGTAACTCAAAAAACTGATGCTCGATTCATATAAGATGGTCCAAAAGCAACCTGAAGAATTCCACATATTTTTGTTGTATTTTTTTTATTGCGCATTGTATTTTATTGCGTATTGTTCTTCCTTACGTCCAGATTGCATGTTTGAAATTTACCAGCTGTGACAATCAGGCTTTAATAGGGTGTATTTCAATTCCTGCTCTAGCTGTTTATTTGAACTCGAAATCATAGAAATTGGTCAATCATCTTATTAGATGTATAGCAATAATATACTGAGTTTTCAAAAGTCTACAACAATTTTAAATGCCTGTACAAAAAAGTTTAGAAACTTATCAGAGGCACCACGTATATTATATTATGTATATATTTTATTAGTTAGGCATAACTATTCAGTAATTAATTACAAATACATATTTCAGACGTTCTTTATATTTTAGAGAAGAAAGATTTAGTTAATTACAATTATAATTACAATTGTAAGTACAATTATAACGAATTTAAGATGTTGAAATATACGCGCATTATTATTGCATTTCAAAAGTTATAATTAACTTATTTTTTTAAGCTTCGACTTACCCGCTGCTGTAAAATGTCCGGGCATATTTTCATTATCTTTAAAACAAAAAAAATAATAAGGATAAGTAAATTCATGGGATTAATCTATCGAGGCATTAAAACATTGGTGATTTAAATATGACGTAAAAGTTTTACAAATTAAACTATGGAAGGAGTAACGTACAGAATAACAATATACCGGCGTTAGAATATGTAAGAATTATAATTATAATACAAATAATGTTTTTATAAAAATCGATCCAGACAAGGCATGAAGCCACTTAATGTAAGGAGTTAAAAGCAAATCAAAAACATACCAACAATAAATGTTAGATGCATAGATTCTGACCTCGAAAACAACGATTTTTCCCACTACGTCAGAAACATTGCTCCTTGAATATGAGGAGTAACGGACAAAATAAGGGAAGGGTTAGGGTTAGAACCTTTTAGTCCGTATTTTCACCCATGGTTTGCTGTATAACATAATTAAAATGCACCATGTGATATGTTTTTTTTTACATGGAAGTAACCACATCAAGGCCCAGAGGCCACTAGGGTATAAGGGTCATTGTGTGTGCAGTAATCAATGTGATAGTATTGTAGTAATCGCTAGTAATGGAGATCTGATAAAGTGTCTTACTTAAGGGGTGGTTTATCAGGAATTTGTTTATGTTGGACTTGAAGACATCCAAGTTGTAGTTAGGTGGGAAACAGGCAAACGGAAGAGAGTTCCATAGTCGTGCACCTCTAAGAAAGAAGCTTTGTTCATTGAATCTACGTTTTGATTTAGGCACAGATAAAGAGTGGGGAAAATTATTGATAGTGGTTTCAGCTAGATGTAAATGTAAAAATAAAATACATTGCTCTCTGTAATGTATAACAGAATTAAAATGCACCATGTGATGGTAAACAAGATTTAAATACACCTTGTAATGTATAACAGAATTAAAATGAACCATGTGATGGAAAACAAGATTTAAATACACCTTGTAATGTATAACAGAATTAAAATGAACCATGTGATTTATAACAATATAAATACGTCCAATGATGTATAACAGAATTAAAATGCACCCTGTAGTGTATAGCAGAATCGAAATGCGCCTTGTGATGCATAATAGAATTCAAATGCGCTCTGTGATGTATAACAGAATTGAAATCCACTCTATCATGTATAACAGAATTAAAATGCGCCTTGTGAGGTATAACTAAATTACATTGCGCCTTGTGATGTATAAGAGAATTAAAATGCATTACGTAATTCATTACACACTTTAAATGCACTCTATGATGTAAACCTAAGCTAAATTGCTTATGTGATGTATGACAGAATTAAAATGTGATCTTTTGGATGCAGATTGTTACAGTCGATGCGAAATAGATCAGTTATAATAATGTTCAATAGTTTCGTATTATATACATCTTAAAGTTGTAGAAATATGTATATAGTCAGTTTTTTTTTTATTAAAGAATGAAATGGAGTTCTGTATAATTCGCTTGTGTATTGTATGACTTAACCCTCACAAGTATATGTTTCCTTATTATATAAATTTAAATATTTCGTTACTGAGTGATGTAAATTTCCCATGGTCAGCATCATTATCTAAAACGGAAAGAAATATATAAAGTATACTTATACGCATTTGTATGAATAAAAACAGTGTGTAGTGCAGTTTATAACTATAATAACTATTGTATGTATTCTTATAAAGTGACCTCTTTATTAAACATTAATAGCAAAGGTTTCAAAAGGAATTGGAAATCAGATCCGCTGGACTCTGAACACCACATGTGTCTCGGAATGCCACATGTTCATAAATCATTGACGAACGAGATACGTTTATTGTCCCGAGGCAAAACGACCTCCTGAAACAACGGTCACTAATGTTTAATAAAAAAATATGTGGATATATTTTTTATTTGTTTTATTAGCAAATAGATGATCAGTACGTATTTTGCAAATCGAAAATAAATATAAGTATATGTAAGATTATGTATAAATATAATATATGGAAGATTATGTATAATTTATGTATAAATATATATAAGATTATGTATGCATATAATATATGTAAGATTATGTATAAATATAATATATGTAAGATTATGTATAAATATAATATATGTAAGATTATGTATAAATATAATATATGTAAGATTATGTATAAATATAATATATGTAAAATTATGTATAAATATAATATATGTAAGATTATGTATAAATATAATATATGTAAGATTATGTATAAATATAATATATGTAAGATTATGTATAAATATAATATATGTAAGATTATGTATAAATATAATATATGTAAGATTATGTATAAATATAATATATGTAAAATTATGTATAAATATAATATATGTAAAATTATGTATAAATATAATATATGTAAAATTATGTATAAATATATGTAGGATTATGTATAAATATATGTAAGATTATGCATAAATATAATATATGTAAGACTATGTATAAATATAATATATGGAAGATTATGTATAAATATATGTAGGATTATGTATAAATATATGTAAGATTATGTATAAATATAATATATGTAAGATTATGTATAAATATAATATATGGAAGATTATGTATAAATATATGTAAGATTATGTATAAATATAATATATGTAAGATTATGTATAAATATAATATATGTAAGATTATGTATAAATATAATATATGTAAGATTATGTATAAATATAATATATGTAAGATTATGTATAAATATAATATATGTAAGATTATGTATAAATATAATATATGTAAGATTATGTATAAATATAATATATGTAAGATTATGTATAAATATAATATATGTAAGATTATGTATAAATATAATATATGTAAGATTATGTATAAATATAATATATGTAAGATTATGTATAAATATAATATATGTAAGATTATGTATAAATATAATATATGTAAGATTATGTATAAATATAATATATGTAAGATTATGCATAAATATAATATATGTAAGATTATGCATAAATATAATATATGTAAGATTATGTATAAATATAATATATGTAAGATTATGTATAAATATAATATATGTAAGATTATGTATAAATATAATATATGTAAGATTATGTATAAATATAATATATGTAAGATTATGTATAAATATAATATATGTAAGATTATGTATAAATATATGTAGGATTATGTATAAATATAATATATGTAAGATTATGTATGCATATAATATATGTAAGATTATGTATAAATATAATATATGTAAGATTATGCATAAATATAATATATGTAAGATTATGTATAAATATAATATATGTAAGATTATGTATAAATATAATATATGTAAGATTATGTATAAATATAATATATGTAAGATTATGTATAAATATAATATATGTAAAATTATGTATAAATATATGTAGGATTATGTATAAATATATGTAAGATTATGCATAAATATAATATATGTAAGATTATGTATAAATATAATATATGTAAGATTATGTATAAATATAATATATGTAAGATTATGTATAAATATAATATATGTCAGATTATGTATAAATATAATATATGTAAGATTATGTATAAATATAATATATGTAAAATTATGTATAAATATAATATATGTAAGATTATGTATAAATATAATATATGTAAGATTATGCATAAATATAATATATGTAAAATTATGTATAAATATAATATATGTAAGATTATGTATAAATATAATATATGTAAAATTATGTATAAATATAATATATGTAAAATTATGCATAAATGTAATATATGTAAAATTATGTATAAATATAATATATGTAAGATTATGTATAAATATAATATATGTAAGATTATGTATAAATATAATATATGTAAGATTATGTATAAATATAATATATGTAAGACTATGTATAAATATAATATATGTAAGATTATGCATAAATATAATATATGTAAGATTATGTATAAATATAATATATGTAAGATTATGTATAAATATAATATATGTAAAATTATGTATAAATATAATATATGTAAGATTATGTATAAATATAATATATGTAAGATTATGTATAAATATATGTAGGATTATGTATAAATATATGTAAGATTATGCATAAATATAATATATGTAAGATTATGTATAAATATATGTAAGATTATGTATAAATATAATATATGTAAAATTATGTATAAATATAATATATGGAAGATTATGTATAAATATAATATATGTAAGATTATGTATAAATATATGTAAGATTATGTATAAATATATGTAAAATTATGTATAAATATAATATATGTAAGATTATGTATAAATATAATATATGGAAGATTATGTATAAATATAATATATGTAAGATTATGTATAAATATATGTAGGATTATGTATAAATATATGTAAGATTATGCATAAATATAATATATGTAAGATTATGTATAAATATATGTAAGATTATGTATAAATATAATATATGTAAAATTATGTATAAATATAATATATGGAAGATTATGTATAAATATAATATATGTAAGATTATGTATAAATATAATATACGTAAGATTATGTATAAATATATGTAAAATTATGTATAAATATAATATATGTAAGATTATGTATAAATATAATATATGGAAGATTATGTATAAATATAATATATGTAAGATTATGTATAAATATATGTAAGATTATGCATAAATATAATATATGTAAGATTATGTATAAATATATGTAAGATTATGTATAAATATAATATATGTAAAATTATGTATGAATATAATATATGGAAGATTATGCATAAATATAATATATGTAAGATTATGTATAAATATATGTAAGATTATGTATAAATATAATATATGTAAGATTATGTATAAATATAATATATGGAAGATTATGTATAAATATAATATATGTAAGATTATGTATAAATATATGTAGGATTATGTATAAATATATGTAAGATTATGCATAAATATAATATATGTAAGATTATGTATAAATATAATATATGGAAGATTATGTATAAATATAATATATGTAAGATTATGTATAAATATAATATATGTAAGATTATGTATAAATATAATATATGTAAGATTATGTATAAATATATGTAAGATTATGTATAAATATAATATATGTAAGATTATGTATAAATATAATATATGGAAGATTATGTATAAATATATGTAAGATTATGCATAAATATAATATATGTAAGATTATGTATAAATATATGTAAGATTATGTATAAATATAATATATGTAAAATTATGTATAAATATAATATATGTAAAATTATGCATAAATGTAACATATGTAAGATTATGTATAAATGTAATATATGTAAGATTATGTATAAATATAATATATGTAAAATTATGTATAAATATAATATATGTAAAATTATGTATAAATATAATATATGTAAGATTATGTATAAATATAATATATGGAAGATTATGTATAAATATAATATATGTAAGATTATGTATAAATATATGTAGGATTATGTATAAATATATGTAAGATTATGCATAAATATAATATATGTAAAACTATGTATAAATATAATATATGTAAGATTATGTATAAATATAATATATGGAAGATTATGTATAAATATATGTAAGATTATGTATAAATATATGTAAGATTATGTATAAATATAATATATGTAAGATTATGTATAAATATAATATATGGAAGATTATGTATAAATATATGTAAGATTATGCATAAATATAATATATGTAAGATTATGTATAAATATATGTAAGATTATGTATAAATATAATATATGTAAAATTATGTATAAATATAATATATGTAAAATTATGCATAAATGTAACATATGTAAGATTATGTATAAATGTAATATATGTAAGATTATGTATAAATATAATATATGTAAAATTATGTATAAATATAATATATGTAAAATTATGTATAAATATAATATATGTAAGATTATGTATAAATATAATATATGGAAGATTATGTATAAATATAATATATGTAAGATTATGTATAAATATATGTAGGATTATGTATAAATATATGTAAGATTATGCATAAATATAATATATGTAAAACTATGTATAAATATAATATATGTAAGATTATGTATAAATATAATATATGGAAGATTATGTATAAATATAATATATGTAAGATTATGTATAAATATAATATATGTAAGATTATGTATAAATATAATATATGTAAGATTATGTATAAATATAATATATGTAAGATTATGTATAAATATAATATATGTAAAATTATGTATAAATATAATATATGTAAGATTATGTATAAATATAATATATGTAAGATTATGTATAAATATAATATATGTAAGATTATGTATAAATATAATATATGTAAGATTATGTATAAATATAATATATGTAAAATTATGTATAAATATAATATATGTAAAATTATGCATAAATGTAATATATGTAAGATTATGTATAAATGTAATATATGTAAGATTATGTATAAATATAATATATGTAAAATTATGTATAAATATAATATATGTAAAATTATGTATAAATATAATATATGTAAGATTATGTATAAATATAATATATGGAAGATTATGTATAAATATAATATATGTAAGATTATGTATAAATATAATATATGTAAAATTATGCATAAATGTAATATATGTAAGATTATGTATAAATGTAATATATGTAAGATTATGTATAAATATAATATATGTAAGATTATGTATAAATATAATATATGTAAAATTATGTATAAATATAATATATGTAAGATTATGTATAAATATAATATATGTAAGATTATGTATAAATATAATATATGTAAGATTATGTATAAATATAATATATGTAAGACTATGTATAAATATAATATATGTAAGATTATGTATAAATATAATATATGTAAGATTATGTATAAATATAATATATGTAAAATTATGTATAAATATAATATATGTAAAATTATGTATAAATATATGTAGGATTATGTATAAATATATGTAAGATTATGCATAAATATAATATATGTAAGACTATGTATAAATATAATATATGGAAGATTATGTATAAATATATGTAGGATTATGTATAAATATATGTAAGATTATGTATAAATATAATATATGTAAGATTATGTATAAATATAATATATGGAAGATTATGTATAAATATATGTAAGATTATGTATAAATATAATATATGTAAGATTATGTATAAATATAATATATGTAAGATTATGTATAAATATAATATATGTAAAATTATGTATAAATATAATATATGTAAGACTATGTATAAATATAATATATGTAAGATTATGTATAAATATAATATATGTAAGATTATGTATAAATATAATATATGTAAGATTATGTATAAATATAATATATGTAAGACTATGTATAAATATAATATATGTAAGATTATGTATAGATATAATATATGTAAAATTATGTATAAATATAATATATGTAAGATTATGTATAAATATAATATATGGAAGACTATGTATAAATATAATATATGTAAGATTATGTATAAATATAATATATGTAAGATTATGTATAAATATAATATATGTAAAATTATGTATAAATATAATATATGTAAGATTATGTATAAATATAATATATGGAAGACTATGTATAAATATAATATATGTAAGATTATGTATAAATATAATATATGTAAGATTATGTATAAATATAATATGTGTAAGATTATGTATAAATATAATATATGTAAGATTATGTATAAATATAATATATGTAAGATTATGTATAAATATAATATATGTAAGATTATGTATAAATATAATATATGTAAAATTATGTATAAATATAATATATGTAAGACTATGTATAAATATAATATATGTAAGATTATGCATAAATATAATATATGTAAGACTATGTATAAATATAATATATGTAAGATTATGTATAAATATAATATATGTAAGATTATGTATAAATATAATATATTTAAGATTATGCATAAATATAATATATGTAAGATTATGTATAAATATAATATATGTAAGATTATGTATAAATATAATATATGTAAAATTATGTATAAATATAATATATGTAAGATTATGTATAAATATAATATATGTAAAATTATGTATAAATATAATATATGTAAGATTATGTATAAATATAATATATGGAAGATTATGTATAAATATAATATATGTAAGATTATGTATAAATATATGTAGGATTATGTATAAATATATGTAAGATTATGCATAAATATAATATATGTAAGACTATGTATAAATATAATATATGTAAGATTATGTATAAATATAATATATGTAAGATTATGCATAAATATAATATATGTAAGACTATGTATAAATATAATATATGTAAGATTATGTATAAATATAATATATGTAAGATTATGTATAAATATAATATATGTAAGATTATGTATAAATATAATATATGTAAAATTATGTATAAATATAATATATGTAAGATTATGTATAAATATAATATATGGAAGATTATGTATAAATATAATATATGTAAGATTATGTATAAATATATGTAGGATTATGTATAAATATATGTAAGATTATGCATAAATATAATATATGTAAGACTATGTATAAATATAATATATGTAAGATTATGTATAAATATAATATATGTAAGATTATGTATAAATATAATATATGTAAGATTATATATAGATATAATATATGTAAGATTATGTATAAATATAATATATGTAAGACTATGTATAAATGAATATATGTAAGACTATGTATAAATAAATATATGTAAGATTATGTATAAATATAATATATGTAAGACTATGTATAAATAAATATATGTAAGACTATGTATAAATAAATATATGTAAGATTATGTATAAATATAATATACGTAAGACTATGCATAAATATAATATATGTAAGATTATGCATAAATATAATATATGTAAGATTATGTATAAATATAATATATGTAAGACTATGTATAAATATAATATATGTAAGATTATATATAGATATAATATATGTAAGATTATGTATAAATATAATATATGTAAGACTATGTATAAATGAATATATGTAAGACTATGTATAAATAAATATATGTAAGATTATGTATAAATATAATATATGTAAGACTATGTATAAATATAATATATGGACGATTATGTATAAATATAATATACGTAAGACTATGTATAAATATAATATAGGTAAGACTATGTATAAATATAATATATGGAAGATTATGTATAAATATAATATATGGAAGATTATGTATAAATATAATATATGTAAGACTATGTATAGATATAATATATGTAAGATTATGTATAAATATAATATATGTAAGATTATGTATAAATATAATATATGTAAGACTATGTATAAATATAATATATGTAAGATTATGTATAAATATAATATATGTAAGATTATGTATAAATATAATATATGTAAGACTATGTATAAATATAATATATGGAAGATTATGTATAAATATAATATATGGACGATTATGTATAAATATAATATACGTAAGACTATGTATAAATATAATATATGTAAGACTATGTATAAATATAATATATGTAAGATTATGTATAAATATAATATATGTAAGACTATGTATAAATATAATATATGTAAGATTATGTATAAATATAATATATGTAAGATTATGTATAAATATAATATATGTAAGACTATGTATAAATATAATATATGGAAGATTATCTATAAATATAATATATGGACGATTATGTATAAATATAATATACGTAAGACTATGTATAAATATAATATATGTAAGACTATGTATAAATATAATATATGTAAGATTATGTATAAATATAATATATGTAAGACTATGTATAAATATAATATATGTAAGATTATGTATAAATATAATATATGTAAGATTATGTATAAATATAATATATGTAAGATTATGTATAAATATAATATATGTAAGATTATTTATAAATATAATATATGTAAGATTATGTATAAATATAATATATGTAAGATTATGTATAAATATAATATATGTAAGATTATGTATAAATATAATATATGTAAGATTATGTATAAATATAATATATGTAAGATTATGTATAAATATAATATATGTAAGACTATCTCTAAATATACTATATGTAAGATTATGTATAAATATAATATATGTAAGACTATGTATAAATATAATATATGTAAGATTATGTATAAATATAATATATGTAAGATTATGTATAAATATAATATATGTAAGATTATGTATAAATATAATATATGTAAGATTATGTATAAATATAATATATGTAAGAATGTGTATAAATATAATATATGTAAGATTATGTATAAATATAATATATGTAAGATTATGTATAAATATAATATATGTAAGATTATGTATAAATATAATATATGTAAGATTATGTATAAATATAATATATGTAAGATTATGTATAAATATAATATATGTAAGATTATGTATAAATATAATATATGTAAGATTATGTATAAATATAATATATGTAAGACTATGTATAAATATAATATATGTAAGATTATGTATAAATATAATATATGTAAGATTATTTATAAATATAATATATGTAAGATTATGTATAAATATAATATATGTAAGATTATGTATAAATATAATATATGTAAGAGTACGTATAAATATAATATATGTAAGATTATGTATAAATATAATATATGTAAGATTATGTATAAATATAATATATGTAAGATTATGTATAAATATAATATATGTAAGATTATGTATAAATATAATATATGTAAGACTATGTATAAATATAATATATGTAAGATTATGTATAAATATAATATATGTAAGATTATGTATAAATATAATATATGTAAGATTATTTATAAATATAATATATGTAAGACTATGTATAAATATAATATATGTAAGATTATGTATAAATATAATATATGTAAGACTATGTATAAATATAATATATGTAAGATTATGTATAAATATAATATATGTAAGACTATGTATAGATATAATATACGTAAGATTATGTATGAATATAATATATGTAAGATTATGTATAAATATAATATATGTAAGATTATATATAAATATAATATATGTAAGACTATGTATAAATATAATATATGTAAGATTATATATAAATATAATATATGTAAGATTATATATAAATATAATATATGTAAGACTATGTATAAATATAATATATGTAAGATTATGTATAAATATAATATATGTAAGATTATATATAAATATAATATATGTAAGATTATGTATAAATATAATATATGTAAGATTATGTATAAATATAATATATGTAAGATTATTTATAAATATAATATATGTAAGATTATTTATAAATATAATATATGTAAGATTATGTATAAATATAATATATGTAAGATTATGTATAAATATAATATATGTAAGACTATGTATAAATATAATATATGTAAGATTATGTATAAATATAATATATGTAAGACTATGTATAGATATAATATACGTTAGATTATGTATGAATATAATATATTAAAGACTATGTATAAATATAATATATGTAAGATTATGTATGAATATAATGTGTAAGACTATGTATAAATATAATATATGTAAGACTATGTATAAACATATGTAAGATTATGTATAAATATAATATATGTAAGATTATATATAAATATAATATACGTAAGATTATATATAAATATAATATACGTAAGATTATGTATAAATATAATATATGTAAGATTATGTATGAATATAATGTGTAAGACTATGTATAAATATAATATATGTAAGACTATGTATAAATATATGTAAGATTATGTATAAATATAATATATGTAAGATTATGTATAAATATAATATATGTAAGATTATATATAAATATAATATACGTAAGATTATGTATAAATATAATATATGTAAGATTATGTATAAATATAATATATGTAAGACTATCTCTAAATATAATATATGTAAGATTATGTATAAATATGATATATGTAAGATTATGTATAAATATAATATATGTAAGACTATCTCTAAATATAATATATGTAAGATTATGTATAAATATGATATGTGTAAGATTATGTATAAATTTAATATATGTAAGACTATCTCTAAATATACTATATGTAAGATTATGTATAAATATAATATATGTAAGATTATCGAAATATCTGAGATTAAAATACATGAAGCTAAGAAAGAAAGGTGGCATGTTTATATGGCGTTAATACACCAAGATTAAAATAGGCTGGGATTATATATGAAGCAATTTAAATGTGGATATATGACTACTGGATGCATCCAAAGATTTGGGATTAACATCTGAAGACAAATTATTCGTAGACTAAAAATCTAGAATATCTGTATCTCTACTATTATATTAAAGTCGCTTTGTGTTTGCGTGTGAGTTACTTCCTTATAAGTTCCGAAACGGCTAAGCCTATCTTTTGAAAATTTCACACAAACCTAATTCATACGTCTGGCAATGTTCTTAGATATGTTGTGTACAGAGATTCTTCTAATAAGTATCGAAAATCGAAAATCGAAAATCGAAAAAATCCGATCCTAAAAAAAGTCTTTCTGATAGAAAAAAAAATGGGAAGACAAATTCTTCCATAGAAAACTGATGATGTGAATGATAATTATATGAAAGATTAAAATGATGGGAATTAATTTTAAATATGGCGTATAACGATACAGACTATTAAAATATACGCGTAATTATTATATGGACGATTTAACTATGGGTAATTAACATATGATAAAATTCAAACATGAGTGTTAAAATATGGTGGGATTTAAATATGGGTGATTAAAATATAGGCGAAACTATTACGACAGCGAAATATGTCAACAAATGGATGAAATGCATCTGAAACGTCGACAACACCTATCATTAGTCAACAGAAACGATCCAATTCTCCTCCACGACAATGTCAAGTGCGCGTTGCGAAACTGATCCTGCAGAAGTTAAACTCTGCCTCATCCACCATCCTCTCTAGACTTCTCACCTACCGACTGCCACGTTCTCAAGCATTTCAACAACTGCGTAAGAAATGCTCCAAAAACCTAAGCGATATCATAAACGTCTTCAGTGACTTCATCGCCACCAGAGCGCAAGGTTTTTACGTTACCGGAAAAATACACTTGCTTTGCGTTGGTAAAAGTGTGTTGATTCTGGTGGTGCCTATTTCATTCTATAAAATCCGCAAGAACTTTTTTGTCAACATGATAGTAGGCAGCCGACATTTTTTCTATATATATATATATATATATATATATATATATATATAGTCATCCACATACAGTACTGTTTCGCTGTTTCACAGGTCATCAGTGCGGCTAGGCAAGCAACTACCTCAAGCCAGGATCGAAACCCGACTGCCCATATGACAGTGCATTGCGCTATATATATATATATATATATATATATATATATATATAAATATATATATATATATATATATATATATAAATATATATATATATATATAAATATATATATACATATATATATATATATATATATATATCTTTTGGGGGGCACAAAAAGATCAAATTTATTTAACATGTTATAAAAAATTTAAAGGTTAGCTAACTTGTTTCGAACGTCGCTTAACAGAGTAAAATTGAGGTTTGGAAATTACGATAAAAAATGTTATGGAAATGGAAATATGGTGAGGATAAACAAAATAAAAAAAAAACGGGGGGGAAAATCAAATAGAAAACACATTACGTCCTAAAAGATCTTTTTTTCGCTTACAAAGAAAATGACTCAAAGACTAAATGTAAATGGCTTCTAAGATTTTCAAATGAAAAGACGAGTGCGACTTGAAAATGGAGAACAAGTAGACACTTAACATGAAGAGACGTAGGTATTATTCTAAAATGCATGCATTCGGAGGACCTGCTTTTATAACAGCGTCGACGACGACGGCTCTCTAAATTGTAGAGCCATGGTAATCTTGGGAATGTAAATAAAGACTGTACCTCCGTTGCTTTCCGTTTGGATTTGGTGACGCATCTCCCCACCTGAGTTAAACACGCCCCCAGATAATACCAACTCGCCGCGGTACATACAGCGCCTAGCCTTCCCAAATGGTCACCCATCTGGTACTGGCCAGGCTCGTCGTTGCTTTACTTCAGTGATCTGGCGAGAACCGGTTTGTTGACGTGATTGTGCCATATATTCTAAAATATTAGGTGTATAATGCATATCGAAATTTTGATGGCATGTATTGTTTGATGTAGAGAACAATTACGTTGACATACCGTCAAAGATGAGTCCGACCAGTACCAGATGATTGGCCATTTGGAAAGGCTAAGTGCTGTATGTACTGTGTTTAATTCACAGGGAGAGATGCGCCCCTAATCAAAACGTATCGTTTTTAATTGTCTTCTCGAGATTACCATGGCTCTATAATTTGGAGAGCCGTAATCGCCAACGCTGATAAAACAGCAGGGCCGCTGCATGCATAGTGTTGACACAGAAGTTCAATCTTTTCAACGTTCATCTGACGTAATGCGAACCGCAACTACATTTAAATGAATAAACAATGGAAGGGGGAGAACAATATTTTTTTTTAATGAGGGCAACATGGGTCTAGCAGAAAAAAAGAACTCGTTAATTCAATGCAAAATAACAATGTTATACAAAATACCCGTCTAGCTGAATCCACTTTGAAAAATTTCCCCCACTCTTTATCTGTGCCTAAATCAAAACGTGGATTCCATGAACAAAGCTGCTTTCTTAGAACTGCACGCCTGTGGAACTCTGTTCCGTCTGCCTGCTTCCCACCTGACTACAACTTGGATGTGTTCAAGTCCAACGTTAACAAATTCCTAATGAACTGCACCCTTAAGTAAACACAAATCTCCACACTAACGTAATGTACTTGCAATAACCCTTATCCCTCAGTGGCTTCCGGGCCTTGATAAGTGGTGATATATATATATATGGAATATATACTTACGTGCTGCTGTAAATAGTCCTCGTTTTGGGTTACCTGAAGATTAAACGAAGAGGAAATATGTGTAAAAGGAACAGAAAGAAAATGATTGGCGATTCCTTTAAAAGATGATATATTTAATCGATTAACGAAACAAGTTCGATTAGCATTCTAATTTGTATTTAACGGTTCAAAAGTTACGGAAAATCTAACCATGGGATCTGGAAAGATAGGCGGAAAATATCGCAATAGGCACACCTAAAAGGGACGAGTGACAACGAGCACTTGTACATTAGTTACATATGCGAGACAACCTTAAATTAGAACCTCATTCTAAACTGAAAGTTATAGCCCATTGATGTCGAATGAGTGCTTTTAGCCAAATTGATGGTTAACTATATTTGAGCTCATTTTAAATTAAATACCAAACCATTATTAATCTCTACCTATTGGGCGGATACCATAATTCGTAGTTCGCTGCACCTTATAACAAATGTCCGCACAAAATTTCCGCTGTATCGG
>NC_136511.1:31203720-31266220 GCF_053919585.1 Euprymna scolopes
CTTAGTTTGTTTACGTTTCCCGACCATGCTCATTTGTTGTTCACTTGACGTGAGAAGATTTTGCTGCAAGTCGGATGAGTCGGGGTTATTTGTTTTTGCAAATATACATACTGCTTTTTTTTGTTTGTTTTTTTTTTGTGTGTACAGAGCAAGCTGATATATCAATTTAAAGAATAGTAAGTTTACCCAGAGTTGCATTTCATATGTCGTGGGTAGCGATTCGTGGCAGTTATGGCCACCAGAATCATGACGTATACTTCTTAAATATGTTTTTATTAATAAACATTTTGTTAATCAAACGACTTTGTTTGTCTTGATTATTATCGGCATGCAAGGCCTTATACCAGTCCTTATACCAGATTAGGTTATGTTTATAAACATATTTAGAATTCAACTTCTAAAACGACTTCAGGAAATAAACAGCTTAACTATCGTGGACAACAAAGGAGGGGAACATGTCGTCAATTATGCATGGATGTACATTGTTCAAATGTTGGATACAAGAACACAACAAGGAACTGATATGTAAACGAAACTAGCATTCGAGTTACCATGTCTCCTTGTTGGGTCGGTCCAAACCGCTCTGGCCTTTCCCTCGCTATCCTAAAACGTATAACAGCAAAACAGGAAATGCTTCTTAACATATGCACTCCGCACACAAAATATGAATAAATGATTTGTTTTCATATGTAAAACTGTACTGTATTCACAGGCAAAATAAATTGGAAAAAATACATTGAAGGCACTGCCAAGTCTGCTGTAAAAAGGTGGATCTCCTTTACCGTGTTAGAATATTATTTACACCAGAGAGTATTCGATATCTTACAAAGCCATAATTCGCTCATGCATGGAGTATTTTTGTAACGTTTGTGCTGGTGCATCTGCCACTAGCCTCTTA
Source organism: Euprymna scolopes (assembly GCF_053919585.1). NCBI lineage: Eukaryota > Metazoa > Mollusca > Cephalopoda > Sepiida > Sepiolidae > Euprymna > Euprymna scolopes. The sequence goes on from NC_136511.1 coordinate 31,204,619, forward strand.
CTCTTAGATAGGGTTCAATAAAACTCCTCAACCTAAGAGGTTCCGCACTGTCAACCAAACTCCAACCTCTGTCCTATCGCCGAAATGTTGAATCCCTGTGTCTGTTTTACAAATAATTTTGTTGAATGTGATCTGATGAACTTGTGCGCTCTCGACGTACATACTTTAACTAACCCGACATGCAGCAAAATCCCACTCCTTCACTGTTGAGGTCCCAATATACCGGAAAGCCTTCTACTCTAACAGTTTTTATTATTGGACTAATAGAATTTGGAATTCCCTCCCTGTTTCTTGCTTCCCTTACTTTAATAATCTGCAGAAGTTTAAATGTAATGTGAACAAACATTTAGCTGCTCAACTTCCTACAATCGTCTGGTAGGCACGATCCAAAACAATAGCTCCTTACGTTTCAAATAGCAATGTGTTGTTTAGGGTGTATATAACCCCTTTATATTAAAATTCCTACCTCTCTGTATCTCTCAATCTGTCTATCGCCCTTTCCATCTTCCCCGTTTATCCATATCCACCTCTTTTTCATCTCGGCCCATTCTTATTTAGGTGTATTGAACATAATAATAATGTGAGCCATTTATCTTTCTAGTATATCATAAACAACATTCAAAATGGCTAAAAAAAAACGATTCTCTTAGCAATACATGTCCCTATTGAACCTCAAAAAATGTTTTTATATTTTAGATATTATATATCTAAGGACGATGAAGAATATACCAACTTTGTGGATTTTTGTTTTGTAGTTTTAACTTAACATATAAGCACACATATACACAAATAACTATATATATATAATAAATAAATAATAAATAATTAAATTTGTTTTCCACTCATTTCAGATCAACCATGCTGAACTGAAAACATAAAGGTAAACCAGCAAAGTGCTTGCCATACATCTGCTCTATTCCACCTGTCACCGTGAAATCTATTTATCTTGGCCCTTTCTTCTTCTTTTATTCTGTTATATCTGACGATCCTATTATATCAACACTATCATCTAAAACCTGAGTGACAATAAGTCTCCCAGCATTTCTACTACCATCGTCTTATTTCGATCAACATTACTTTGCGTTTTTGCAACAGCCATTTACCATTAAGTTATAGAATATACCGACAACAAGTAGTATTCCCTGAAACCTGAATAACAATTAGACACCAAAATATGCCGGTAATCTCCGTACACCCCCAGGCGCTCCGATTCTCTCATCTCAAGAAAAGGAACTCTCCTAAAATTAACTCTCTTATAGAAGAACTCTTCGGTTTAAGTTAATATTTTTATTAAAACTTTTCAGTTTCTAATTATCTTCATTAAGAACTTTAACGTCTAAAATTATGTTCTTTGTCCAAAGTCTAACACAACTCTTGGTTTAAAATCATTTAACCTCAGAGTTATCTCCCTTAAATAGGAACTCTCTAGTTTAAGATAATTTCACTCGATTAAAAAATATTTCAGTCTCTTATTATCTTCCTTGAATAAGAATTCCTACGCCTAAAAGTGTCTTTTTTTTTTCGTCCCAAGTCCCTTGAATTAAAAAAAAAAGAAAAAAAAAACATTTAACCTCAGGATTCTCTTCCTTGAACAAGATCTCCTCAGCTAAAAACCATTTCACTCGATTAAACACTTTCCAGTCTCTGATTACCTTCCTTGAATTAGAACTCTTTGATGACTTCGTTTGTTAATTAGAGATTTTTAACCCTAAATAACTTCTTGAATTTAAACTGTTTGAGTTTATGGTTATCTGTCTTTGATAGAACTCGCGCATATAATAAAATTTTCTTGAATAAGGACTCTCTAGTCGATATAGTCCTTTTGTAAGGACTTTCGGTGAATTAGAAAAACTTACGATTCGAAGTCTACAGCAAACCGTATCAGATCAAACTATTCTGTTTGTTTAAAATAAGTAAATAATTAATAACCTAATGTATTATAGTGTCTAGCATTTTTTTACACAGTAGTCACCACTTATCAAGGCCCGGAAGCCACTCAGAGATAACGGTTATTGCATGTACAGTACGTTAGTGTGGAGCTTTAATGAAGTGTCTACTTAAGGGGGCGGTTCATCAGGAATTTGTTTACGTTGGACTTGAAGACATCCAGGTTTTAGTCAGGTGGGAAGCAGGCAGACGGAACAGAGTTCCACAGGCGCGCAGTTCTAAGAAAAAAGCTTTGTTCATGGAATCTACGTTTTGATTTAGGCACAGATAAAGAGTGGGAAAAAATTTGGACAGTGGATTCAGCTAGACGGGTTTTTTTCGTAAAAGATTGGCGAAGGGGTACCAGAGATTGGAGTTCAGACGAGCACCTGCCATGGAAATAACGATAAAACAAAGATAGGCTCGCAACGTGTCTTCTGTGGAAGAGAGGTTGCAGGGAAGAGAAAAGGGCATCCCCCACTAAGCCACGAAGTCTATTTTGTACTCTGTCAAGGCAGGATAGGCTGTTTTTAGCAGCTCCTGTCCAGATATGGCAGCAGTATTCCATCCTTGGACGTACTTGGCTTTTATATAGATAGAGAATTGCATCAGTAGTGAGATATCTTCTGGAGCGATAGAAGGATCCTACCATCTTTCCAGCAACCTTGGCAACAGACTTGTTGTACGTGTTCCATTTCAGATCAGGAGTAAAGGTCAAGCCCAGAAGCTTGTCAAAACATGGGACTTCTCCTAGACGAGAGCCATCCATTTCAATTGATGCCAGATGGGGATTAGAGCGTTGATGATGTAAAGATAGGAGTTTGGTTTTAGATACATTAAAGGTAACCAGCCCCGTCTTCCTCCACTGAAGCACGCGCTCGAGATCACCCCAAAAATATCAAAAATAACAAAAAACAAATTCTAAACAATGAAACGATAAAAGTTTATTTATTATTTTATCCAAAATATAATTTAGTGAAGTTTTTATCTGACAGTGTTTACTGCGGACTTCGAGGCGCCCGTTCTGATTCACCGAATTTTATCTTATGTTTTCCTCTATGAATAAGAATTTTTTAGTCTTTGTCTCCCTTGAATAATCATTCTCAACTCTAATATTTCTCCGTTTAATCTCAATAAAGTTCTATGATCTGTATTGTTCCTCGTATTCGTTTTAGCTCCATATAAAACAAAGATTGCTTGATAAATGTTTGAATACTTACGATTGTGAAAACCTTTGTCCTGTATTGCTTTGATTAATTTTCCTTAATGATAAAAATATACACGCAGTCAATTATTTGTCAACAATCACGAGCCATAAGCAATCGAATTATGTGTTTCTGTATGTGAGAAACGCGTGTTGGTGTGTGCAGGAGTGTGAGCGTCAGTTTCTGCGGGAGTGTGTGCATTATTGTTTGTGTGCCTATGTGAGTGTTACTTTGTATATTACTGTGTATGGGAATGTGTCTGTTAGTGTGTATGAGTATGTGTGTTAGTGCGTGCGGGAGTGTGTGTTGGTGCGTGTGTTAGTGGGTTTGTCCATTTTTGTGTTACTGTGTACCGAAGTGTGAGCGTCAGTGTACGCGGGAGTGTGTGTATCAGTGTGTGTATATGTCTATGTGTATGCTACTGTGTGTGTTACTCTGTATGACAGTGTGTGTGTTAGTGTGTGTGTTAGTGTGCGTGTCAGTGTGTGTGTCCATGTTTGTGTTATTGTGTGCGGGAGTGTGTGTGTGTTAGTGTGTGTGTGTGTGTGTGTGCCACTGTGCGTGTTAGTGTGCGTGTGCTAGTGTGTGTGGTAGGGTATGCGGTAGTGTTTGTGTCAATGTGTGTGTAGGTGTACTCGGGAGTGTGTATATCCGTGTGTGCGAGAGTGTGTGCTTACCTTTTAAATACTATAAATCCATTAAACTCAGAAACGTGAAATTTGCTAATCATCTAAACCCACATAAATCATCTTAACCTTTGTTAATTTTGAAGAAAGGCATTTCGGGAATTCTTTTTCTTATTGTTTCCAAAATTCACATTTTAACAAATTCACTTTCAATATAACATATCGTACTTTCGTTAAATCAAGAATTATATGAAAGAAGTTGCGTTTGAATTCTATAACAATGCGTTCTTGTACAAAAAGAAAAATAAAAGAAACGCTAAGTACCAGAGAAGGTTAAAAGAATAACGACAGTATTAAAAGATGTCAATAATTTTAAACTCCGAATTTCTCACAGTAGTTATCTCCCTTGCAGTGTTATTAAAAACAATACGGGAGGAAACGCGTGCATAAATAATTAAATTCACTAATTATAATTACAACTATGCGAAACACATAAAAATTATTGATCAATTTATATGTCTATAAAAGTGAGAATATGTTCGTGAGGAAACTTCTCAACCTACATACTCAACGAATTTGTAATCTACAGATTTGAAATTTGGTATATAGCTATTCAGAAATTTAATCGGTTTTGGTTTTCATCTGGATAAAAGGGCTACTAAAGGGGTTAAAAAAAATTGGGAGTCATCGGATTTTTATATCAGTAGTTGATGTTTGAAAACACTTTCGAAAGATCGTGTCCAGTTAGTCCAATGGTTATCGCATTTAACTCTCTGTATTTTGATCTCAGCTGAAGTATTATTTTTTATTTACAAGAAGTGAACTGTTTAGAAAATAAACATAATACGCGCATGCGCATGCATCAGTTTCTTTTCGTTTTTACTTCATTTTGTTAGAAAAATCTCTCTTCGGATGCCCTGCATCATCCAAAATAAAAACAAATATTTTTATAATTGTTTCAGTACATTGCTACACAATGTGACATTTGTTGGCGTTTGTAAAAAAAAAATCATGAATGTGCTTATATTCCAAAGCATTATGTTTGATGCGGGGCAACGCTGGGTACATATGATATTGTTGTAATAAAATTTAACAGTAACAAACACAAATGTTGACCCACAGTTCAAAAATAATTTCACAACGATGCGAACCTGTCCAACATAAACACACCTCCATCATGTTATTGTACATATTTTTTCCTTTTCCTGAAGATGAGGTTATTCTCGAAAATTTGAGAACTTAAAATCATGATACTATGGTAGTTCAACACATTAACTTAGTAAATAAAGATATAATAATTAAAAAATTATTAAAATTTGTAATTATTATCATTATTCTTTTTACCTTGTCTCGTACCAAGCGGTGTTTTTGTACAAGACTATCATCCTAGCCTTCAAGCACAATTTCTTTCTGGGCTACGGACAATGTTTTAAGCAAACTACAATATCCTACTAAAGAATTATAAAGAATAGTTCTAATCTATTATTAAGTTGTGGGTTGAGTCTAGCAATAAATATCGCCTCCTTTATCCTTATATTTCTTTCAGTAATCTCGATAATACCGTTATGCCCATATTTATGTTATCACGTTAAATAAATATTTTCTCAATGGATCTGCTTGTTTTTTGCTTGTGTGTAAACTCTTTGTAATTGTCGCATTATATGTGTTATATTGCAAATATAATTAGCACATTTCAGTGGCCACCGCGCGGTCGCCAAAAATACGACCAAGACATGAATATTAATTACAGCATCTTTTAATGACAAAGTGTGCCATCAAACCATAGCTATATAGCAGTACACATATGCAATCTACAGCACACAGTGCTCTCTCTCTCTCTCTCTCTCTCTCTCTCTCTCTCTACCACTAGTCATTCTCGCATCAGCCGTTTATCATTGTGTTCTCGCTGATAGCGATCGATGACTTTCTCTGGAATTTCAAAATTCCAGAAATCGTCATGCCTTTCCGGCCGAGCTATGGGCGGAGAAATCTTTTCTTTCCTTTAATAAATTGTTCATGTAGATGCTTCTTTTTTTTGTTTTGTTTATTAGTTTGTATATATTATGTCTACTCGGTTATTTGTATCATTTACGCAATCTTAAATATTAACTAGTTCTCTCTCCCTTCTTAATCATAGTTATAGTAGTGTGTAGTGCATGATCATTGGTTTCCTGGTTTGCTCCAGGGCCTGGGTCTTTTAATTGTTTTTACTTTATAAAGTGCATAGGGTGTCTTATTGGAGATTTTGCCAAGTATGTATTTCTTTAATTAGGTTTCTATTATGTATTTTTTTCCAGAATGTTTCTTCTTTTTCTCGGCAATTATTTTCTGCAGTTAATAACGAGTTTGTCTTTTTTTTTTTAGTGTAAATCGATATTTGGTTGCTGATAGCATTTAGATGTGACTAGCTGTTTGACTTCGAATGTTAGCATGGATGTACTCATTTATATTGTGTATTGTGACACCTATCCATACTGAAGAGTCGAAGACAACAAAACACCTCGTTGAGAATGACTATATATATATATATATATATATATATATATATATATATATATAGTCACTCTCATATATATATATATATATGAGAATATATATATGAGAATATATATATATATATATATATATATATATATATATATATATATATATAATAAACTCCGCGGATTAAGGACTATCCACTTATCTTGTGTTTCCTTTTTTAAAATTAAATATGTTTTTAACTCTTTTTCAAGATGTCTTTTAACATGTTTCATTAATCATTTGTTCATATATATATATATATATATATATATATAACAATTTTGCTAGATTCCAAAGTCCAAGATTTTAATCATAGCATGAATATTAAAAATAGACTTCGGTACATTTACAGATCTGTTTTGTTCATGGGGAACAACCGATATTTATACGAGGTGCCTTCAATAAATTTCCAGACTTTCTTCGTATGGCCACTTTTTTTATAGCACACACACATGAAACTTTAGTCCCCTTCGAAGTAATCTTTCCGGCTGAAATACAGTTGTTGTACCGGTCTAACAGTTACTTGTAAGCTCCATGGAAGTCCTCTTGCTTGAGCGTTTCAATGATCAGCGTCACAGCCTCTTTCATCTCTTTGTCTCATAACGATAACCTCTAAAGCTTTTTTGAGCTTAGGGAATCAAAAATCACAGGGAGCAAGACTCGTGAGGTGAGGAACTGTCTTGATGCGCATCTTGGTCAAATAATCTGTGACAAGGATAGAGATGTGGACTGGTGGACTCGAGCAAATCTTCCACATTTTCAGTTCCTCGCGAATAATTGTGTGTACAGTTCCCTAACTGACATCAAACTGTACACTTATTGATTCTATACACGACGGTCCTTATCCATGAAACTCTATATTTGTCTAATCACTCTAGTGTTTTGACTGAGTTACTCCTCCCACCCATCTAATCATTCCTCACAGACTCCCTGCCTTCCTTGAATCTCCTATGCAATAAAAAAACCTGATGGTCGATTCATTCAAGATAGTCCAAAAAAAGCTTTCTGAAGTATTCCATACGTTTCTTTGACATGTTTTTCAAAATTCAACACATATTCTTTTGCATACCATTCTTCTAACGTGTTTTTACGTCTATATTGCATTTTTGAAATTCACCAGTTGTGACAAGTAGTAGGGTGTATTCCAATTCCTGCTGTAGCTGTTTCTTTGAACTTGAAATCATAAAATTGGTCAGTTGGTTGTTTTGGTTGGTTGTTTTGTTTTACGGCATATCAACCCTTTTCAGGTTATTTAATGCCGAATCCAAAGATTTCGAAAAAAAAATTTTAATAGAATATATTTGTTGTTTTCAGGGCGGTTTCTATTTAACTCATAGTTGAAACCCTAACAGGTACTGCCACTCCGGGTCAGAGTGGACCTGGGAGCAATGGCAATTAAAAGGTGGCTCCACACTCCCCAAAGCCCACAAGCTGGAGCCTCAGCACTGGATATAGTTAAAAGTCATATCCAGGACTAAAAAATTGGTGAGTCATCTCATAAGATGTATAGCAATAACATAGTTAATTTTCAATTTTAAAAGCCTCTACAAGAAATTCTGGAAACTTATTAACAACATCTCGTATGTCGGTAGTAGATATTTCCTCCGTGGACTCATCAGAAAAACATTAGAAACCTCTCAGAGAAAAAAGGCATAGCAATGTTACAGATAAAATTTAAAAAAGTAAAAAAAAAAACCCAACTCACATCGAATCCATCGAATGTGGGAAGCCGCCTTCTTGTCTTGTGAAGAAAAGCTATTAAAATGACTAATTCTGTGCCTAATCAATTTCTAGAAAAATTGTTATTTATTTCTATATGATCTAATTTTCTAATCAAGTGGAAAGAAGAACTCGCCGTATCTGTAAACGTCTTCGATGATGGTGAAGTGCAGGCTGCAATTTGAGACAGCAAAGATAGCAATATTTTTATTAATATGTTTCAGAAATCGTTTGTGAAGCAGTAAGCGAAGCCTTACTAATTCGGATAAATAAACCCAGCATAAACCCAGCTCGACAGAAGGGTGGACAGGGTATATTTAAATATTTTAAACGGTTTTAACCGTCTTCCTCACTAAATTAACCAATTTTAATTTTGCATCTCATCACGTGCCTGACTCATGAGAGTTGAAAACGTTTGTATATATGGTGAGTTTCTGTTCACATTCACGCAGAACATTAGATCATTGGTCCACCAACCTGTAAGAATCAGAAAAGATCAAACAGGAAGTGTCACTGTTATTAAGTTAAACGTGTATATATATATATATATATATATATATATATATATATATATATATATATGCATGCTTTATTAAGCAACATTGACAATTCCTGTTAAATATATATGTGTGTGTGTGTGTGTGTGTAAGTTTACAAGAAGGCTGTAGCAATGTAGAATATCGTGGTATTGAACTGATGTAACGTATAAACAAAAACAGATAATCGAATGAATGTCTTGTTGATTTTATAAGTCTTCATATATCTCTATTTCAAAATCAATCACATATATAAATATTTTTTTACTATTACTTTCCTTTTTTTACGGCATTCTTTTGATTTGATATTTTTTGAAAAAGAGATGTTATTCTCGAAATATCAAAAACATTTACCATACCGGGTATAATAAACAGTGGGTTCATATTCAGTGATTTATTTATGTGTTTGATTTTGAAACATAAATAAATATACAAACATTTATAAAAAAAAAATAAAATCTTCGTTCTTTTTTTTTCATGCGTCACGTCATTTCAGTACCTATATTTAATATATATTTGTTTAGCAGCAATGCTTCAAGCAAACTAAATTCCATTTAATATATATATATATATATATATATATATATATATATATATATATATATATATATATATATAAAATAATAAATTCTATCTACGTTTAATTGAAATCTTACCATTATAGAAAACCTTTACGCTCGGACTCGGGATTTTGACTGAAATAGACATAAATGAAAAATATATTTTCTTTTTTTACTTATATGTCTTTGAAGTGGATACAGAAGCAAGCGCTGTATCAGCTTGAATAATATACTATTTGATTCGCAAGTTGCGCTGTTATTAAACGGAAAATTAAATGTCAAGGTCAATGTGTTTTTTATCTTGCCACCAATAGATTTACCTAAGGAGGAAAGCTGTAGGGTTGGCCGAAAAGTTTGTAACGAATTGATAGCAGCATGGGACGTGTACATATATAGAAAGAAAGATAGAGACATATATATATATATATATATATATATATATATGATTAGTTTTTTTGGAAAAAGAATTCCAGCAGAGTGCTCAATTAAAAGGAAAATCCAAATTTTAAGAGCGTACTTATACGAATACTGGCTGAAGAGAGCTCGATAAGGATACCTTAAACGGGCCTTATTATCGGGCTTGAAACCGACGGTACCAATGACCTGTCTCAACTAACAACTTTCTGTACACAAAATATATATATATATATATATATATATATATATATATATATATATATATATATAACAGAATTTATTTTTGTTTTTATTTTATTTTTATTAAATTTTTATTTTATTTTTATTCCATTTTTTCTTTTATTCTTGTATTTTTTCACTGCGATTTATATTTATATTTATTTTTCGCTTATGTCTCCGTTTTTCTATGTTCCCTATTATCTAATTATATAAACGGTTATATGCATGTCTGCCTGTCGGTCTGTCTCTCTGTCGGTCTGTCTATCTCCATATTTTCAAACTCTATCTCCACCTAAACTAAAAATGGCAGAGCGGCGCGACGAGCCTCAAATGATTAGACGTTTTACGGGTCTTCATTTTTAATCGCTTTACATCCGTGTCACATTGGTACAGTGGTAACGTCACCAGCTTTGAATGCTTTCAGTTTCGATTCTAGCTGATGGCACCTAAATACCTTTTTTATTACTTTTTAAATCATGACTGTATAATATCTGTACACTAAATATGCACAAATTAAAATATCGTATTTAAGCGTAGTTTACGCCCGGGAAAAACCGGGCACCCCTTCCACGCTACCTTTATATATGTCCGCAAACGTGCCATCTTTTCTCTCTTTCATTACACAACATGTTACTTGCTTTTATTTTATTTCTAAGCTAAATGCCATATTTATGTATATGTAAACCTGAATGTTTTTTCATCTTCTGTTGAGAAGCATTAGGATCCGAAATACCATGAACTAAAGAGTTTTTTTGTATTTTCCTTATTGTTTTATTTAACTTAGCGTCCTTATGATTTTCCAGAGGCAAAGTAACGAATGAAGTTTAACGAGGTTAATACAAGAGTGCTCAATACCGAAGTAGGGCAAGATATATTTATTTGTTTTACATGAGCATTAATATGTCGCTACACATTCATGAGCATATTTCGGTCAGCTAGTTACTAATAACTAGATACCTCTTCGGGCGATATAGCTCATACAATATATATATATATATATATATATATATATATATATACATATATATATATATAAAAGATTTTTGTTGTTGATGAAAATATATAAACAATAAAAATTGAACAGGAAATTGCCTTTAGTGTCATAGCGTAATGAATTAAGACGTTGGACTGAAATGGATAAGGTCCGGGGTTCGATTCCGAATAACAGTCAAGCTATACTGATGAGAGATAGGACCCCCAAACATGCACGTCCTAGATTACTGTTTTAAAAAAAATTATATATATATATATAAAATGTCAGAAATAAAAGATGAGAATTCAAAATCAAATAAAACTTGATTAGATTATCATATATGTGTGTGTACTTTGAAATACAATTTTCCAATTGTATTCAAATAAAAAAATCATTAAACAAGGTTCTTTTAGATATGTCGATATCATTGTACCGAATGTTTTACACGTTGTACACACGCTGTGACCCCAGTCGCAAAGTGGACAAAAGAACAGGAAATAACTCCGACTCGCTTTCGAGTTTGTACAATGACAGTTATGTATCCGTCGTAACGTCACCCGTGTGATGTAGAACGTCCTCCACGTCTCTCCCGAGATTTCGAACGTTACCTCGTCTCTGTCGAGATGTTTGTCTTTCTTTTGTATAGTCATTTCCCCCGCTCCCCACCGGTGACGTCACTTCTCGTGCATTTACATACGCGCATGCACGCTATGTTACACCGCTTCACTCGAAGTAATAAATAATGTAGTAATAATATACATCTCAGTTTTAAGCTATAATTATTCTCTTTGGAATATTTTTCATCAATAAACAAACGTTACGTTGCTTCAGGTGATTGATAAGGAGTTTCACTGAAACATCCAAGAGATTTCTCGGGTCTGCAAGTGGTTATCATTCGTTCAATATCTTCTAGGGATCGTAAAGTGTTGTGACAGAGGAGATCAAACTTTTCAATAAATATATATTGATCCTTAGCGAGGATTTTTTTCTTTTTTTTTCTGATTTCGTCGAACTAATTTACGATATCGGGATTTGCAGTATAGTCCGCAGTTCTTGAAGGCAATAGAGGATTCGAGAAAGTGTCGTCCTATAAGTTTACGTCTCGAAAAGGAAAAAGTACAATGCCGTTAGGTTGGAGACCATCGCCTTTGTCCAAACTGACTGTCTACAGCAGTATTTCCCAAACTTCGTGGGACCCTTTTAAGAATAGTATGTCCTGAGAAACCGCTACATTTTTTTACATAGGAATCACCACTTATCAAGGCCAAGAGGCCACTCGAGGATAAGGGCTAAAGTTGGTACAGTAGAAATTGGACAATATAGTAATCGTTAGTAATGGACATTTTGTGAATTTGTTAACTTATATGAAACGGCTCATCAAAAACTTGTTTACGTTAGACTTGAAGACAACCATATTGTAGTCAGCTGGAAAGCAGGAAAACGGAAGACAATTCCATAGGCGTGTAGTTCTAAGAAAGAAGCTTTCCTCATGGAATCTACGTTTAGGTTAAGGTTTAGGTGCAAATAAAGAGTGGGGGAAATCATTGATAGTGTTTTCTGTTAGACGGGTGTTTCTTGTGAAAGTTTGGCGAGGGGGGGACCATAGATTGAAGCTCAGTCGAGCACTTGCCATGAAAAAACGATAAAGCAGAGACAAACTCGAAACATTTCTTCTGTGAGAAAGAGGTTGCAGGGAAGAGAAAAGGACATCCCCCACAAGGCTACGAAGTCTATTTTGAACTCAGGATAAGTCCTTTCTAGCAGCTCCTGCCCAGATATGGCAACAGTACTCCACCCTGGGACGTACCTGGCTCTTATATAGATAGAGAATTGCATCAGCGGTGAGATATCTACTGGATCGATAGAAGGATCCCACCATTTTTCCAGCGGCCTTGGCAACGGAATTAATGTATGTGTTCCACTTAAGATCAGTAGTAAAATTCAAACCCAGAAGCTTGTCAAAACATGAGGCCCCCCAGACGACAGCCATTCATTTCAATTGATACCAGATGTAGATCAGAACGTAGATGATGTAAAGATAAAAGCTTGGTTTTAGATGCATTAAAAGTAACCAGCCACTCCTTTCCCCATTGTACCACATGCTCAAGATCAGAGGAGAGATAATCAGAGAGACCTTGGTCGTTTACGGTCTTAGATGTGCTACCATAGATAGTACTGTCATCAGCATAAATGTCTATGAATGATGAAAGGATGTGATTTGGAAGATCATTAATGTAGATCAGGAAGAGAGTTAGACCCAGGATGGACCCCTGTGGGACTCCAGCATTAATACTGAGAGCTTCTGATTTCTGCACATCAACTACTACTCTTATGAACCTATCAGAGAGAAATGATTTAATAATTGAGAAGACATTTCCAGCTATACCGTATCTGGAGATCTTGTGAAGTAAACCTTTATGCTATACGCTATCAAAGGCCTTTGATATGTCAAGAACAATTGCCCTAGAAAGGAAGCCTCCGTCAAGAGATTCGCTAATTCTAGGAGATATAACTGTAGGCACATCTGCTGTAGATCTAGCCGAGCGGAAACCATATTGCGTGTCACTAAGAACGTTATTTTTGCTGAAATGGTTGATTACTTCTCTATTTAACACAGATTTCAGCAACTTACTCATGACGCACAGGAGGTTTATTGGCTTGTATTGAGAGGGAGATGAGCGATCACCTGAATTCTTAAATACAGGGCATACTGGTGAGATTTTCCAGAGTGACGGGAAGCAATTCTCCTTAAGGCAACGTTTAAACAGTTTTGTAACGAGTAGCACTAGTTCTGGTTGAAGTCTTTTGAGTACTATAATTGGAATACCACCAGGACCGGTTGCTTTACTGGAATCAAGGTTTTTAATTAGCTTAGCAACATCACGTACAGATATTTGTATATCACATAGCGTGTTTTCTGATACAGGAGGAAATATTGGAGGTTGGCGACCTTCGTCGCAAAGGTTAGAATTAGATGCAAATTTATTGGCAAAGAGTGAGGCTTTGTCTGATGCTGACGAGATTACATCAGGTTCATTGATGATAATTGGGATAGAGCACATGTTTCTGTTCGGGATTCTGTTTGCTATTTGCCAAAACTGGTGAGAACCAAGCCGCTGCTCAGCTACTTTGGACTTAACGGACTGAGCATATAACTCTCTTGCGCTACATAAGAAAATATTTAAAAATATTATTTAGTTATTTCTCCATCATAACGCAATTATTATTATTATTATTATTATTATTATTATTATTATTATTATTATTATTATTATTATTATTATTATTATTATTATTGGCTCATATGGACCTTTCACACAAGTCATCAAAGATCTGAGTGGAAACCTGTGGTGTTCTCTGGAAGCTGAGTGACAACAAGTCTCCCCAGACGTTTACCTCTCTCCACCTTCTTCGATAGCATTTACAAATAAATTTGCGTCATCGTAACAGCCTCTTACCGTTGATTTCTCGTTGGCAGTGGGCATTGGTCTATACTGAAATTTGAGTGGCAATAAGCCTCCCCAAGGTTTCAGTTCTCTTCGCGCTTGTCCAGCGGAGGTTTGGTCAGCGCTCTCTCCTCGGTCTTTCCATCCTCCTTGACCCTTCTCGGCTCTTTGGTATCACTTTTTTAGGGGGGGAGGCGGTGATGAGACAATGGGAGGGGATGCGTGGTGGGCGTGTAGAACTTGTAGATATGCAGCTTCAGTGTTCTTCATTCCTTGCAACGCTTCTTCATTATATTGTATACTTGTATGATTCTCCGCATTCAAGGGTTTTCCTTAATATTTCAGCCGTTTTCATTATCGTTAGTCGTTGTATTTTTGCAGTCATCCCTCTGATTCCAATTTCTGTCATTCTTTATTATTATTATTATTATTATTATTATTATTATTATTATTATTATTATTATTATTATTTATCTACCCTCACTCCCTAACAAGGCATATTGCCACTTGGATATAAGGGGCTACTTATTGGGACCATACCTAAGAAATATTAACAAAATGTTGGTTTACGTTACATTTGAAATGCTACATATCAGTACAGTTTGAGAAGCAGGTAGCAGGAAGGGAATTCCAATGTCTTGCTATTCGTGAAAAGAAACTATTAGAATAGAAAGCTTTCTGGCATTTAGGGACTTCAACAGTGAAGGGTGTGAGTTTGTTGCTAGGCGGGTTTGTCGGGGATATATACGTCGAGAGGGGCACAAATGCAACGACTTCATCAGAGCATATTCCATTAAAATACTTGTAAAACAGGTCCAGGGATGAAACACTGCGCTGATGGGACAGGGGTTGAAGCCTAATTGACACAACGAGGCCTATTAGATTGGAGACTCTGGTTTTGACCCTATCCAAGAGGGAGATACTAGTTGTAGATGCACCAGCCCAGCCCAAATGTGGCAATAATACTCCTTGCATGAACGAATGGTGGCCGTGTAAAAGTACAGGATACTCTCAGGTGTCAGTAGTTTTCTAGCACGATAGGGGGAGCCCACCATCTTTCCAGCAGTCTTCGCAATGTCCTCAATGTATTTGTTCGAGTTCATATTGCCCGTGAATGTTAAGCCGAGGAGTTTGAAAGAAGAATTTTCAGGAAAGGTGTTATTGTCATGTATATCGGTGGTTGGAGAGGCTTCTTGTAATTGTTAAATATAGCAGCTTAGTCTTAACTAGCATTAAATGTTACCATCCATTTACGACCCCCATTCCACTACGGTTTGAATGTCATTTTCTAAGGATTCAGCTATGAATTCCAAAAATTATAAAATAACTATAAGTAAAAAGCAGAATTTTTCAAAGTTGCAATTTTTCACTGTAAATTAAACCTTTAGACTTTCGAAATCAGGGAGAGATAACTGCTTTTAAGTCGGCCATGTTGCTTATTCTCGATAATATACGATAATGGACGATGTTTCGTAAAATTTTGAATTTATACTAACTTTGATATAACATGTAAGTATGTAATGTTTTTCCCTGGAATGCTTCTGTTCAAAAATACACGATTGGGTTGGACGACACACTATAATAAAGTTGCACCAATTTAATAGCTAGAAATTAAGAGAAACACTTCAAAGCCTCGAAGCCAATGTTTTAGCTTCGAAGAACTCTTCCAATGATAGTGATATCCGATGGAACGTCTACACAACAAAAAAAAAAACATTTTACAATCTTATTTAAGTAGTTATTTTTTATAATGCAGACTATACTTTGATTTTTTTTTACAGGTTTAGGAAACTGACGGCTGAAAATCAGTCTTTATTTATCAATTGACTTACTTGGTTTCACATCTAATTTTTTTTTACAAATTAGTCCACAGGCAAAATTATTCCAATAAAGGATTGGTTCTACAATAATACATACGCAATCTGCATGAATTAAAATATCATGTTTTAGCGTATTTTACGACCGGGAAACTCCGGACGTCTAGCTAGAATTTTATATAAATAATGTAAGAGTTTGAAAATATTATGATATTCCCAAGATTTATTTTATATAAATAATGTAAGAGTTTGAAAATATTATGATATTCCCAAGATTTATTTTTGCTTCATTTAACTTCAATCAAATTTCTCAGAATTCACTTCCTGTGGCTAACTCTTAATATCTACATGAGATACATATTCGAATATTCCATTAATTTTCTTCTTTACCTCTCAAACACTGGGTTACTAAAAAAGTTGAGAACATAATTTTCTTCTTCCTAATTGATTATTTAAAAATAGTATATATTTGTTATATACTCTTGGTCTTACTGGATTCCAGTACAAGAATTCATCTATTCTGGTGGAGTATCCAGCTTCGTGTTATTACTTGATGTCACATCACTTGAAGAAGATGTTCCTTGTAACAGTGTGGGCTAGTCATACCAAGGATATTCGGGTCGCAAATATTATATGATTTTAAATTAGTCAGGGTTTACTTGTAGGAAAAAGTGTCCTCATACAAGATTGGCCTGGCAAACCCCTGCACAGAGATACCTTAGACACTCTATGATAGTGTCTAGAAGGCATTCAAGTTCTCTTTTTTTACATAGGCATCACCGCTTATCAAGGCCCAAAGACCACTCGAGGATTAGGGTTAAGAGTGTACAGTATTCAATTGAACAATATAGTAATTGTTAGTAATGGAAATTCGGTAAATTTGTTAAGTGGAACGATTCATCAAGAACTTGTTTACATTGGACTTGAAGACAACCATATTGTAGTCAGCTGGAAAGCAGGAAAATGGAAGACAGTTCCACATGCGTGCAGTTCTAAGAAAGAAACTTTTTTCATGGAATCTACGTTTAGGTTTAGGTACAGATAAAGAGTAAGGGAATTATTGATAATGTTTTCGGCGAGACGAGTGTTTCTTGTGAAAGTTTGGCGAGGGGGGGTCATAGATTGAAGCTCAGCCGAGCACTTGCCATGAAAATAACGATAAAACAGAGACAAACTCACGACATCTCTTCTGTGAGATAGAGGCTGCAGAGAAGAGAAAAGGACATCACCTACGAGTCTACGAAGTCTATTTTGAACTCTATCAAGGCAGGACAAGTCCTTTCTAGCAGCTCCTGCCCAAATGTGGCAACAGTACTCCATCCTTGGACGTACCTTCTCTTGTCTTGCAGGCATGCAAGTTCTCTCCAAAAGTTTCCATAAATGTTTCCGTATAAGAAAATTAAGTTCGAAAAGCAAAATAAAAAATGCATTTGCACATATGTTCAAATATATAATCATATAAGCCATGTTATCAGCATATCTTTGATTAAAACTTGGTAAGATCTTAAAAGAATAAGTCGTCAAAAACACGATTTTTGAATCTATATATCTTTAAAAGTGAGAATGTGTGTGAGGACACTTCTCAACCTATATATTCAACGAATCTTTGATCTACAGATTTGAAACTTAGTATATAGGGTATTCAGACACGCAGAAAACTTTTTAATAGATTTTCATCCGGAAAATAGGGCTTCATAGGGGTCAAAATTGAAATATTAGTACACGTGGGAGTCGTCAGAGTTTTATCCGCTTGCCGTCTGTTTCACGATTGCGCACGCGTGGATGGTTTACGTTACATGTTCCTTATGTCAATATAAGTCTGTTTGAAAGCACTTTTTGAACAGTATGTCACGCTAGCCGAATGGTTATCGTACTTGATTCACTGACTTTAGGTTTTGGTTTTGATTTCAGCTCGAGTATTTTTATTTTTACTCACAAGTGGACTGTTTAGAAAAAAAAAAAACATAATACTCGCTTGTACATGTCTCAGTTTCTGTATTAATTAAAAGATAATATTTATGCGTATTTTACGACCGGGAAACGCCGGGCGCCTTCTAGTTGTCAATAAATTTGAGAAGTACATTTTTTAACCTAAGGGTTCCACGAAGGTAAAACGGCTGGGAAACACTAGGCTGGAAGATTGGTGTAAGATCCCATTTCCCTACGCCATTGAGTGCAGAGTAATGATACAGATGATCGGTGCTGAATGTACAGAGAACGGATTGCAGAGATTAGTTGCACCGGTATCAATGTGTAAGACTTGAAGGCAGTCCCAGTTATGAACAATCATTAAAATGCCGTTGTCTATAATATTTATAAGTGTTTGTATATATTAGTGATTTTTTAAACCAACACATTTCAGACTAAAATATTATTACGTACCTACGTATCATGCAAAAATCAGTATAGATTCCAAAAATTACGAAAAATGATCCCGTAGAAAAATAATTACAAGGAAAAAAATATCTATCGAGCTTAGCAACTTTTAGAATTTTATCGTATGTTTTAATGTGAAAGAATTCTTTAAATCCAGGGGAGGTAATTGTAATTGATTAATTTGATAATCTACCATTTCAAAATATGAAATGTCGGATCTTTATTGTGGATAATTTTGATAAAAAACTAGATCCAGCATATCTTCTGAATCATTTTTCGTAATTTTTGGAATTAACACTAATTTCGACATGCCCCCTAAATACGTAATAATGTTTCACCTGAAATGCATTAGTTAAAAATCCATTATTCTGGACAAACCTCGATTTTTTATATAGTATTTTAATTTTTCGATATTCGATCTATCAATTATAATTAAATTCCCCTTTCTAGTAAACAGGTCGCGGTTTCAAATCCCGAAAGATTCAGAGAGATTAAAGCATTTATTTTTTAGTAAGTGCCAATTTGCAGCGCGTTTTTGTTGTGTATGCAGCTAGTGACATAGGTAAGTACAGAGGTACGGATATAATTAGGTGAGTAGGTGTGTTATTAATATGTTGATGTTTGACTTACGGATGCTGTGTTTTCTGTTGTCACCGTTGTCAAAATGGAGTTTTGGCGAATGCATTTTCTCTGAAACATTAATTGAAATCATTTATTATGTTTCGAATTTTTTTAAATGAACGCATATATCTATTATGTTCCGAATTTTTTCTATTGAAATTATATATCTTATATGTTTCAGATTTAAAAAAAATGAAATCATATATCTATTACAGTCCTTATTTTTTAAGTAAAATCGTATATTTATTATGTTTCGAATTTTAAAAAATAAACTATATATCTAGTAGTGTCCTTACTGTTTAATTAAAATCGTATATCAATTATGTTTCGAATTTTTAAAATTAAAATCATATATTTATTATGTGTCGGATAGTTTTGATTTACTTCATATATAAATTATGCTTCGGATTTATTTAAATAACAATTATAATTTGTTCTGGATTTTTTAATTGGAATAATATATCTATTATGTTTTTCTTTTCTTTTTTAACTGAAATCATATATCTATTATGTTTCGCATTTTTTTTAATTGAAATAATATATCTATCACGTTTCGCATTTTTAACTTGAAATCATGTATCTACTATGTTACGCATTTTTTAAATTGAAATAATATATCTATTATGTTTCGCATTTTTTAATTGAAATCATATATCTACTATGTTACGCATTTTTTAAATTGAAATAATATATCTATTATGTTTCGCATTTTTTAAATTGAAATAATATATCTATTATGTTTCGCATTTTTTAATTGAAATCATATATCTATTATGTTTCGCATTTTAGTCGCGTGCAAGCGACTCTTTAAGTCACTCCGTCGGTCGGTCGGTCTGTCCGTAACACTTTTGCGCTTGGTCTTTTTGGTTAAGATCAAAGGTCTGTTGTTAATAGATGCTGTTCTTAGCTTTGTAAGCTTTTCTTGGCCTTTTGGCCAAGATTAAAGTGTAGTATCTGCACAAATGAAATTTTATTAATAATTAGAGAAACACAAATGAAATTTTATCAATATTGTTTTCTTTTTTGTATTTTTTGATACAAAAAAATGTTTTAATATTGGATTTAAGTAGGAACAACCCCCTCCACTACACACACTTAAATACAAATTTAAAGGGGTAACCATGATAAAAAATGCCGGCCGAGAGAAAAATCATTTAAAATTTACAACAGAGACGAGATGGCTCAACCAACCTCACCATCTCCCCTTCTTTTTGAGTTGGTCTTGTGTCTAAGTTTTTTGTTCATTTTTCCAACTGTATTTTTTTTCCTGTGAATAAAAAATTTAATATCTCAAAGTGTAGTATCTGTCCCGGCAAGCAAAGACCATATCTGGGGGCAACCCTACATATAAGACCTTGGTCAATATAGCGGAAACCCTTCATACCAATTGTCACTATCCAGCTTCCCTACTCCTTGGGGAGTTGGTCCCCATTTCCCTTTCACTACCCACATTAAAATCGGCCTTGTGCTTAATTTGCTCGGTGGGGGAGCAAATAAATACCATTTTCTTGGCCTTTTGGCCAAGATCAAAGTGTAGTGACTGTTCTTACTACATGCTGTACTTATTGTGATATAAAGTGGGGGATCACTTTTCTATATTAATTTAATGGAAAATGATCACACACTTTATCAACCAGTCAGTCTCACAGCCATTCAAGTCATTCTCCAGAGCATTCAAGTTGTTTTTGAAGGATTCCAGTTATTTTTTAAGTATTCAAGTCATTCTTAAGGTCATTCAATTCATCCTAAACTTGATTAAAGTAATTCTAAGTCATTTATTTATATTTATTCAAGTCATTTCTCGGTCATTTTAGTTTATCTTTAAAAATTTCATGTCAATCCTACATTCATGCATTCATTCATTACACGAGAGCACGCGACTAATGTCTATCGGGCTTGTTTAAATTGAAATTATAGATCTATTATGTTTTTAAATTGATATCATATATTTATTATGTTTCGCATTTTTTAAATTGAAATCATATATCTATTATGTTTCGCATTTTTTTAATTGAAATTATATATTTATTATGTTTCGCATTTTTTTTAATTGACATTATATATTTATTATGTTTCGCATTTTTTAAATTGAAATCATATATCTATTATGTTTCGCATTTTTTAAATTGAAATCATATATCTATTATGTTTCGCATTTTTTTAAATTGAAATCATATATCTATTATGTTTCACATTTTTTTTAATGGAAATTATATATTTATCATGTTTCGCATGTTTTAAATTGAAATCATATATCTATTATGTTTCGCATTTTTTAAATTGAAATAATATATTTATTATGTTTCGGATTTTTTTTAATTGAAATCATACATTTATCATGTTTCGCATTTTTTTAAATTGAAATCATATATTTATTATGTTTCGCATGTTTTAAATTGAAATCATATATTTATTATGCTTCGAATTTTTTTAATTGAAATAATATATCTATTATGTTTCGCATTTTTTAAATTGAAATCATATATCTATTATGTTTCGGATTTTTTTTGATTGAAATCATACATTTATCATGTTTCGCATGTTTTAAATTGAAATCATATATTTATTATGTTTCGGATTTTTTTAATTGAAATCATATATTTATTATGTTTCGCATTTTTTTTAATTGAAATAATATATTTATTATGTTTCGCATTTTTAAATTGAAATCATATATCTATTATGTTTCGGATTTTATTTAATTGAAATCATACATTTATCATGTTTCGCATGTTTTAAATTGAAATCATATATCTATTATGTTTCGCATTTTTTTAAATTGAAATCATATATCTATCATGTTTCGCATTTTTTTAAATTGAAATCATATATTTATTATGTTTAGCATTTTTTAAATTGAAATCATATATTTATTATGTTTCGCATTTTTTTAATTGAAATCATATATCTATTATGTTTCGCATTTTTTAAATTGAAATCATACATTTATTATGTTTCGCATTTTTTAAATTGAAATCATATATTTATTATGTTTCGCATTTTTTTAAATTGAAATCATATATCTATTATGTTTCGCATTTTTTTAATTGAAATCATACATTTATTATGTTTCGCATTTTTTAAATTGAAATCATATATTTATTATGTTTCGCATTTTTAAATTGAAATCATATATCTATTATGTTTCGCATTTTTTTAATTGAAATCATACATTTATTATGTTTCGCATTTTTTTAAATGGAAATCATATATTTATTATGTTTCGCATTTTTTTAATTGAAATCATACATTTATTATGTTTCGCATTTTTTAAATTGAAATCATATATTTATTATGTTTCGCATTTTTTTAAATTGAAATCATATATTTATTATGTTTCGCATTTTTTAAATTGAAATCATATATTTATTATTTTTCGCATTTTTTAAATTGAAATCATATATCTATTATGTTTCGCATTTTTAAATTGAAATCATATATTTATTATGTTTCGCATGTTTTAAATTGAAATCATATATTTATTATGTTTCGCATTTTTTAAATTGAAATCATATATCTATTATGTTTCGCATTTTTTAAATTGAAATCATATATTAATTATTTTTGCATTTTTTAAATTGAAATCATATATTTATTATGTTTCACATTTTTTAAATTGAAATCATATATTTATTATGTTTCGCATTTTTTTAATTGAAATCATACATTTATTATGTTTCGCATGTTTTAAATTGAAATCATATATTTATTATTTTTCGCATTTTTTTAAATGGAAATCATATATTTATTATGTTTCGCATTTTTTTAAATTGAAATCATATATTTATTATGTTTCGCATTTTTTTAAATTGAAATCATATATTTATTATGTTTCGCATTTTTTTAAATTGAAATCATATATTTATTATGTTTCGCATGTTTTTAAATTGATATCATATATTTATTATGTTTCGCTTTTTTTAAATTGAAATCATATATTTATTATGTTTCGCATTTTTTTAAATTGAAATCATACATTTATTATGTTTCGGATTTTTTTAATTGAAATCATATATTTATTATGTTTCGCATTTTTTTAAATTGAGATCATATATTTATTATGTTTCGCATTTTTTTAATTGAAATCATACATTTATTATGTTTCGGATTTTTTAAATTGAAATCATATATTTATTATGTTTCGCATTTTTTTAAATTGAAATCATATATTTATTATGTTTCGCATTATTTAAATTGAAATCATATATTTATTATGTTTCGCATTTTTAAAGTGAAATCATATATTTATTATGTTTCGCATTTTTTTAAATTGAAATCATATATTTATTATGTTTCGCATTTTTTAAATTGAAATCATATACTTATTATGTTTCGCATTTTTTAAATTGAAATCATATATTTATTATGTTTCGCATTTTTTTAAATTGAAATCATATATTTATTATGTTTCGCATTTTTTAAATTGAAATCATATATTTATTATGTTTCGGATTTTTTAAATTGAAATCATATATTTATTATGTTTCGCATTTTTTTAAATTGAAATAATATATTTATTAGGTTTCGCATTTTTTAAATTGAAATCATATATTTATTATGTTTCACATTTTTTAAATTGAAATCATACATTTATTATGTTTCGCATTTTTTAAATTGAAATCATATATTTATTATGTTTCGCATTTTTTAAATTGAAATCATATATTTATTATGTTTCGCATTTTTTAAATTGAAATCATATATTTATTATGTTTCGCATTTTTTAAATTGAAATCATACATTTATTATGTTTCGCATTTTTTTTAAATTGAAATCATATATTTATTATGTTTCGCATTTTTTTAAATTGAAATCATATATTTATTATGTTTCGAATGTTTTTAAATTGAAATCATATATTTATTATGTTTCGCATTTTTTAAATTGAAATCATATATTTATTATGTTTCGCATTTTTTTAAATTGAAATCATATATTTATTATGTTTCGCATTTTTTAAATTGAAATCATATATTTATTATGTTTCGCATGTTTTAAATTGAAATCATATATTTATTATGTTTCGCATTTTTTTAAATTGAAATCATATATTTATTATGTTTCGCATTTTTTAAATTGAAATCATATATTTATTATGTTTCGGATTTTTTAAATTGAAATCATATATTTATTATGTTTCGCATTTTTTTAAATTGAAATAATATATTTATTATGTTTCGCATTTTTTAAATTGAAATCATATATTTATTATGTTTCACATTTTTTAAATTGAAATCATACATTTATTATGTTTCGCATTTTTTAAATTGAAATCATATATTTATTATGTTTCGCATTTTTTAAATTGAAATCATATATTTATTATGTTTCGCATTTTTTAAATTGAAATCATATATTTATTATGTTTCGCATTTTTTAAATTGAAATCATACATTTATTATGTTTCGCATTTTTTTAAATTGAAATCATATATTTATTATGTTTCGCATTTTTTTAAATTGAAATCATATATTTATTATGTTTCGCATGTTTTTAAATTGAAATCATATATTTATTATGTTTCGCATTTTTTAAATTGAAATCATATATTTATTATGTTTCGCATTTTTTTAAATTGAAATCATATATCTATTTTGTTTCGCATTTTTTAAATTGAAATCATACATTTATTATGTTTCGCTTTTTTTAAATTGAAATCATATATTTATTATTTTTCGCATTTTTTAAATTGAAATCATATATTTATTATGTTTCACATTTTTTAAATTGAAATCATATATTTATTATGTTTCGCATGTTTTAAATTGAAATCATATATCTATTATGTTTCGCATTTATTAAATTGAAATCATACATTTATTATGTTTCGCATGTTTTAAATTGAAATCATATATTTATTATGTTTCGCATTTTTTAAATTGAAATCATATATCTATTATGTTTCGCATTTTTTAAATTGAAATCATATATTTATTATTTTTGCATTTTTTAAATTGAAATCATATATTTATTATGTTTCACATTTTTTAAATTGAAATCATATATTTATTATGTTTCGCATGTTTTAAATTGAAATCATATATCTATGCTGTTTCGCATTTTTTAAATTGAAATCATATATTTATTATGTTTCGCATTTTTTAAATTGAAATCATATATTTATTATTTTTCGCATTTTTTAAATTGAAATCATATATTTATTATGTTTCACATTTTTTAAATTGAAATCATATATTTATTATGTTTCGCATGTTTTAAATTGAAATCATATATCTATTATGTTTCGCATTTTTTAAATTGAAATCATACATTTATTATGTTTCGCATGTTTTAAATTGAAATCATATATTTATTATGTTTCGCATTTTTTAAATTGAAATCATATATTTATTATGTTTCGCATTTTTTAAATTGAAATCATATATCTATGATGTTTCGCATTTTTTAAATTGAAATCATATATTTATTATGTTTCGCATTTTTTAAATTGAAATCATATATTTATTATGTTTCGCATTTTTTAAATTGAAATCATATATTTATTATGTTTCGCATGTTTTAAATTGAAATCATATATTTATTATTTTTCGCATTTTTTAAATTGAAATCATATATTTATTATGTTTCGCATTTTTTAAATTGAAATCATATATTTATTATGTTTCGCATGTTTTAAATTGAAATCATATATTTATTATGTTTCGCATTTTTTAAATTGAAATCATATATTTATTATGTTTCGCATGTTTTAAATTGAAATCATATATCTATTATGTTTCGGATTTTTTAAATTGAAATCATATATTTATTATGTTTCGCATTTTTTTAAATTGAAATTATATATCTATTATGTTTCGGATTTTTTAAATTGAAATCATATATTTATTATGTTTCGCATTTTTTAAATTGAAATTATATATCTATTATGTTTCGCATTTTTTAAATTGAAATCATATATTTATTATGTTTCGCATTTTTTTAGATTGAAATCATATATTTATTATGTTTCGCATTTTTTAAATTGAAATCATATATCTATGATGTTTCGCATTTTTAAATTGAAATTATATATTTATTATGTTTCGCATTTTTTAATTGAAATCATATATTTATTATGTTTCGCATTTTTTAAATTGAAATTATATATTTATTATGTTTCGCATTTTTTAAATTGAAATCATATATCTATGCTGTTTCGCATTTTTTAAATTGAAATTATATATTTATTATGTTTCGCATTTTTTAAATGTAAATCATATATCTATGATGTTTCGCATTTTTAAATTGAAATTATATATTTATTATGTTTCGCATTTTTTAAATTGAAATTATATATTTATCATGTTTCGCATTTTTTAAATTGAAATTATATATTTATTATGTTTCGGATTTTTTAAATTGAAATCATATATCTATTATGTTTCGCATTTTTTTTAATTGAAATTATATATTTATTATGTTTCGCATTTTTTAAATTGAAATTATATATTTATTATGTTTCGCATTTTTTAAATTGAAATCATATATTTATTATGTTTCGCATGTTTTAAATTGAAATCATATATTTATTATGTTTCGCATTTTTTTAAATTGAAATCATATATTTATTATGTTTCGCATTTTTTAAATTGAAATCATATATTTATTATGTTTCGGATTTTTTAAATTGAAATCATATATTTATTATGTTTCGCATTTTTTTAAATTGAAATAATATATTTATTATGTTTCGCATTTTTTAAATTGAAATCATATATTTATTATGTTTCACATTTTTTAAATTGAAATCATACATTTATTATGTTTCGCATTTTTTAAATTGAAATCATATATTTATTATGTTTCGCATTTTTTAAATTGAAATCATATATTTATTATGTTTCGCATTTTTTAAATTGAAATCATATATTTATTATGTTTCGCATTTTTTAAATTGAAATAATATATCTATTACGTTTCGCATTCTTTAAATTGAAATCATATATTTATCATGTTTCGCATTTTTTTAATTGAAATCATATATTTATAATGTTTCGCATTTTTTAAATTGAAATCATATATCTATTATATTTCGCATTTTTTTATTGAAATAATATATCTATTATGTTTCGCATGTTTTAAATTGAAATCATATATCTATTTTGTTTCGGATTTTTTAAATTGAAATCATATATTTATCATGTTATGGATTTTTTAAATTGAAATCATATATCTATTATGTTTCGCATTTTTTAAATTGAAATCATATATTTATCATGTTTCGCATTTTTTAAATTGAAATCATATATTTATTATGTTTCGCATTTTTTTTATTGAAATCATATATATATTATGTTTCGTATTTTTAAATTGAAATCATATATATATTATGTTTCGCATTTTTAAATTGAAATCATATATCTATTATGTTTCGGATTTTTTAAATTTAAATCATATATCTATTATGTTTCGGATTTTTTAAATTGAAATCATATATTTATCATGTTTCGGATTTTTTAATTGAAATAATATATCTATTATGTTTCGCATTTTTTAAATTGAAATAATATATCTATTATGTTTCGCATTTTTTTAATTGAAATCATATATTTATTATGTTTCGCATCTTTTAAATTGAAATCATATATTTATTAGTTTTGCGCATTTTTTTAATTGAGATCATATATTTATTATGTTTTCGCATTTTTTATATATCTATTATATTTCGAATTTTTTTAATTGAAATTTGATATCTATTATGTTTCAGATGTTTTCAAATTGAAATCATATAACTATTATATATCGGAATTTTTAAGGTGAGGATTTATAATTGGGATTTTATTGCTTACGAGTCACTTTATGTCGAACTCGGGAATCTTTACGAATTTTTGTAATAACATGTCTTCAACGTATAGCAGTGCTAAGTCATAATAATACTTTCTAAGTTATTGTTTTCTGGATATTAAACGTTCAATCCTCAGTACGGACTATACTTAGAATACAATTACAGATTACTAAAGACTTCTACCCGGTAATGGCTGACAGAACGATAAAAATCTACCCGCTAGATTAAATCAAATGTTACGTTCAAAATTTCGTACAGATTTACGATTTCATCATCAGAATTCCCTAATCCGAGAAGAGGCACCAGAAGAAGGTCGGAAGTTATATCGGCCAAAATATTATGAAAATGACATCCAAGGTGAGAACAGTAGACTGAAGAATTCAAATAGTGCATACATGTATTATTATACTAAATGTGAGTTAATCAAGATATATTTGCCTATGACTTTAATTTATGTAAATATCACACAGTTATACAAACGTGTACAGGGTGATTTTTAGAGGCGGCGAACTTCAAATTGACATCTCTATTTTCTTTAATTGCAGACTTGGCAACTATTGGTTATTTTGAATTGAACTTAAATCAGCACTTGTAACGTCTGAAAAGCGAGAAAATTCATTAAAAAAATCATGTTGAAATATTTGATGAACAAATAATTTCACAAAATGGGGCTGTCAGCTGGCCACCTCATTTGTGAGATTTAGCCCCACCAGATTATTTTCTTTGGGCATATGTAAAGTTTCATGCCTACACTGATAAATCATATGAAATATATAATTTGAAAGACAACATTTAACGCGCTGTTGCCGAAATACAGCATTGTTTAATGCATAGAGTTTGTGAAAATTGGATCTTTCGCTGACGTCATATACGCGCGAGTCCTGAGTGCCATATGCTCGACATTATATTTAAATTATAAATGTCAAAAATTAATGTTTGGAATCAACTACATATTTGTATAATAAATATATTTTTCTGTAATTTATTTCAATTTAATATTCGCCGGTCCTAAAAAAACACCATTTATATATTCTTGTGCTTATGTTTATAAAAGAAAGTCTGTTCTAGTTGCTCTAATTGACCTTAAATCTTACTTAATTAAACGAGTTATCCCCCTTGTCATGCATGCCCCTCGGTCCATTCCTCTATCCAACTATATATTTATCACTACCTTTCGTTGCAGGGAAATTGTTTTAATTTACTTGTGAAATTATATTTTCCAAGCAACCTTGGCAACGATTAACGGAACAAGAGACTGCTACCCCCGCGGATTAAATAAACGGCTTAATTCGAAATTACGTGCAGAAGGATTCCCGAATTCGAAAAGATACAGCTGAAGAAGGTTGGATATTACATCGGCCGAAGCGTAGTGAAAATAACACGTAAGATAAGAACAGTAGTTCGAATAATCCAAATAATCAGAAATTATTAAAAATTATATTTATTTATTGAAATCATGATTTACTTCTGGAGATTCAACAAAGGCAATAAAGGCTAAAAACCAATAACAAAATTTATCTACACAGAAAATTCACCTATAATAGATTTAATAGTACACTAAACCGTGATATAAAAAAAAGTTAGTATTTGACAAGGGAGGTAAATCGGATTGTTAGTATGTGCAAGTACTCTCCCTTTAATGGCGAGAAAACCGAACGAAAAATCTGCTAAATGCTTGATTTCGCGAAAATAACAACGTAGCTGCATAAATATCCTTTGGCACCATGGAAAGTGGGACCGAAGTGTCTCAGTGGTTAGAATGATCAAGGGAGGAGAAAACCACCCAGACCTCGACTAGTAGAAAATCGAGACTGGAAGAATATTTAGAAGGCTTATTGTCACATTCAAAGGGAAACCAACGACGGTTGCTATCAATGAGAAGTCACTGGTAACGCTTAGTACGAAAACACCAAATAATGTACAATGGTGCATTTATATATATATATATATATATATATATATATATATATATATATATATATATATATATGTGTGTGTGTGTGTGTGTGTGTGTGTGTGTGTGTGTGTGTGTGTGTGTGTGTGTTTTAGTTAGTTGATTTATTGTACTTACCGGCTTGCATAAACCTGCCCAATAAATTCGAAAGGTATTTGAGTTTATCTGAAAAGAAAAAATAGAGATAATCATTCAAACACAATTAATTCAATAATAATTCAAATATAATTTTTGTAGTTTAATATCGATTCGCTCTCAAATGAGGCAAAAAAAGGTTATTGGTTCTGATATCTGACTATAGTGAGTCAGAGTCACGGATAAAAAAAAGCTGATGTTCAAATACAATGCCGATCAGGAGAAAACATTCTGGATCAACATGCTCAGTTCATAAAGAACTAGGAAATGCAAGAAAATGCCGAAAGGCTGCTTCTTCACTATTAGGACGAAATTTCGAAAATCGTAAAAGTGAATTTCACATGAAAACAATTGTATCTACGTATTCCTCACATTTTAAAGATGATTATATCCAAAAATTACGAAAATCGATAAGGTCGAAAATTATTTATTAAAGAAAATAAAATAGAATTTAATGAAAACGACCGTAAGACACAGGAGAGTTCAAAGGGGAGCTAATTTTCCGTTTTGATTGAAACAAGATGGCCGCAATTTTTCACCTGCTAACACGCTTAAAGTTGTTTTTTAATAATTCAGTAATATTCAGGTAATTTCGATTGCATAATTTAGAAGTTACCATTGTAATTTATTAGAATTGACAAAAAAATCAATTAAAACCATTTTTTTATTTATTTGAAAACTCTATTTATCGATTACAAAATTCAGTCCTAATAGTGTAGAAGCGCCGGCATTTGTTTAATTATTTCTACGTATAGTTATCAGTAGATTCCACTGAGCTGAATCTAGCCATATATCTTATTGATATTGATTTTTGATCATGTATGCATATGTGTGTGTACAGTATGGTCACGTCGATACACCAGTCCCGTTAAATCATCAAAGTTAACGGACGTTGAGCTTGGATGGTATTGTCTGTACTCTCGCTTATGTCGGCATTGTTTCCATTCGTTCTGGACTCCTTGCCACACTTCCTTAATGTACAGCTACTCTTACAATGTCTCAAGACTGAACGGACGTCATGATGTGTGTATAAGGGAGAACGACTTCTCATTCAATAATCAACCTATGTCAGCATGTGATATTAATTTCCTTTTCAGCTTTTAAGCTACTATTTATTTGAAAAAAGCTGGCGATGAATTCGTTAATTACATACGAACTAATTGTAGCGTTATACCTTTAAAGAAAAGTGTTTCGGTGTGTCCACCCTACGGATAATAATAAACCATTCTACTTGCTATATGGCAAGCGGACTGACATGTGAGCACACTATTTGTTGCATTTAATTTTCTGTTCAATATCTTGTGTTTCTACTAAAGACTGACGTGTGTCTTTCTTTCCCTCCTTTATAAGACCACAGCAGAAAGGATGAAGAATTTAAGCGGATCAGAATTACAATAATTCACCTGTAGATTATGTTGTTTCTTGTTGATGATTTTGTTGGTAGTGTGATCACGTTGTCCTAACGGCTTCTGTTTAAGAATTAACAGCAAAACACACAAAAGAGCAACAAATCGAATTTTTTTATGTAAATTGCTTCAGTCAAGGTATGAAGCCACTTGATATAATAGCTGTGTAGTTCTCTCTTACTGAAATAACTTAGATACCAGTGTCGGGAAGTGGGATTTTGAGATCTCAGCGCCCCTGAGGAGAGACACTCTGACCTGTAAAAAGTGCCTGGTCATTTCCGCCGGCATTCCCTGTTGAGGGCGCCTCCGAATAGTAGCAATAAACTAACCTTTTTCCAAAGAAAGAAGGCAAGGCCTGGGAGGGTAGACCTCATAGAACTGCACAGAACTTTACTCCCACCGTAAGACCAATAGAGACAGAATCATTACAGGAATGGTTTAATCTATGTAGATTTTGAGGGCCGAGAATAGAAATCCCTAGCCGAGTTTATGCGATGAACTAAACAAACACATTACTTTAAGGTAAAAAAATACGCAACGATGTTTGCCACTCAAAACAGCAATTTCTCTCCTTTGTCAGAAACATCTCTCGTGTGAGGACTAAACGATAAAATAAGGGGAACGAGAATCACGAGGATATGCTGCAAGTAACCTCAAGGTCTACTTTTTACTCCCCTGTTATTTTAACTTTTCGACCACTTTGATGATAATTCACATGCGTATGAATATACGTGGGGATTTGTTGTTGGATTGCCCTGCATTTGGTCCAAAATTGTGGGCGTCTAGTTTGTGCCTACGTCTATTTATCGTATGTCGCCCAAAATCTTGTGTGGGAGAATGTCTCAATCACGACAAATCTAAAAATGTTTCTCTCAGTCTGATTGTCTTTTTGCATTCTTGT
Source organism: Euprymna scolopes (assembly GCF_053919585.1). Lineage (NCBI taxonomy): Eukaryota > Metazoa > Mollusca > Cephalopoda > Sepiida > Sepiolidae > Euprymna > Euprymna scolopes. The sequence continues at coordinate 31,236,764 of NC_136511.1, forward strand.
TTACATACACATTTTGTTTTCCAATGGATTTATAAATTTCAACAAAACAAAATTCCTGTACCAACTTTAGTTACATTCTAAAAATGTATCATTGTTTTCAATTTATTTCTAATTCTTTTCGTTTCAAATTTCTTTGCTTATACAGGTGGAGTACATAGAAGCATGTGAAAATAACAAGCATGCTTACTAACAATATAGTCCAAGTGAACAGTTTTTAAAGCAAGAGAAATAAACGAATTGCCAGGGTAAACAATAGCATTAACTCGCCATGTTACATGCGAGTAAGTGCTGTGCTCTTATAGTTTCACTATTTCTAAGGATGCAGAGGAATGACATATGATTCGATAGATTTATAGTAAACTTCACGCAACATTGAAACCAATTAAATGAAAAAAAACGGAAATTAAATGAAGAAAAATATTTATTCGAACTCCTGCTTTTCCACGACTAACGTCAACTGTAATTTCCACCGTCTGCTCTCTCTCTCTCTCTCTCTCTCTCTCTCTCTCTCTCTCTCTCTCTCTCTCTCTCTCTCCCTCACGGCTGTCGAAAAACTGCAAACCACCTCGTACTTCCAACTAGTCATTTTTATAGCAGTTTCTATCCTCATATGCAAATTAATGCAATATATGTTTTGTTCTGCTCTGCTCTGCTCTGTTCCGTCTGCTTGCTTCCCACCGGACTACAACTTGGATATCTTCAAGTCCAACGTTAACAAATTCCTAATGAACCGCCCCTTAAGTAAACACTTCATCAAATCTCCACACTAACGTAATGTACTTGCAATAACCCTTATCCCTGAGTGGCTTCCGGGCCTTGATAAGTGGTGATCACTGTGTAAAAAAAAATTACTGAGCCTTCTACAAACGAAGCTCTTTTCTTCCCCTTTCCTTCCCTCATTTCGTCATCCGACAGGATAGAGACAGGCGCGCCTACTCGTGTAAGTCACTATCGTTATTACTTTCACCACGTAATCAATTCCCTAATGCTGTTCAATCCCGCTAAACCTCTAATGTGGAAGAGACATGTTAAAAATGATACATAAAATGGGGTACAACTAACAGACGTAATTGCCGCAGGTAATTCTGCGTAAATTCCACGAACACAAAAAACATGAATTTCCAGGACAAATAAATTGTAGAGAATGCATCGGTTATGTAAAGTGAATAGATTTACTTTAATGATGTTTGGAAACTATCCATCAAAAAAGTGTCATTCTTGTAGTATTTAATTAAACACAATTTTATTTAGTTGTAGTAAATTAAGTTAAGTAATACTGAACTTGGTCAATATTGAGATGAGTGACCATTTTATAATGGCAAGTGTTATCTGCTTGCATAAATTGAATTGTATTTAAAGCCCTTTGCAAAAGTATACATTTATCCCTCCTCTTTTTAAACAATAGAATAGACTAAACTATCAAGCCATGGTACGGAAGGATAATTTGTTTAGGCGGATCACAACTCAATAATTAATATGAGTATTTATCCGTTTATCTCAACATTACTTTTCTAGGTTAGTCATGACGACAAAGACTCCAACAATGTTAAAACTTAACGAAAATAAGTTCATTACTGTAACATGTAATCTAACTCAACCAATCCAATCCACTATTATGTATCATTCTCTCTTCTTAATACCGAGTCAAGAGATGCGCGACTGGATATTGTACAACCCTCGCTTGCTTATGTTATTTTAATCGCTTGGTCTTTCTTGTAGCACGCACTCGTATTTTATGAATTAAAAATTCAAAAGAAATAAATACAACTTTTTCATAAAATATGTTTTACAAAAATTACACTTTCATATTGTATATCCAAATCAGTTTTATGATGGACTGTTAGTCAGAGTGCAAGATTGTGAGGAGAACTCTGACCCTTTTGAAATCACAAATGGAGTGAAACATGGATGTGTCTTGGCTTCACCCTGTTTAGCATCATGTACTCTGCGATGCTGACGAATGCCTTTGGAGACGCTGATGTGGGCATTGGAATCAGATACAGATTTGACGGATCGGTTTTCAACTTCAGGAGGCTACAAGCAAAATCCAGGAATGCAACAGACACTCACCACCTTACTCTATGGATGTGAGTCGTGGACTGTTTATGAATGGCACGCTAAAAAATTAAATCATTTCTACACCATCAGACTGAGGAAACTGCTTTACATAGGCTGGCAGGAAAGGATACCAGACAGAAGCCCCCACTCGTGCTGGGTTCTCAAGCATCCGCACTATCCTGGTGAAGGTTCAACTTCGTTGGGTTGGTCATGTAGTTCGCATGCCAGACTACAGATTGTCCAAGAAGCTTCTGTTTTTTTTTTAGCTCCAACATGGCAAACGCTCCTATCACAGCCATAGAAAACGATTTAAAGACACTCTGAAGGCATCACTGAAGACTTTCAACTGATCTGCCATCATTAGAGGAAGCGGCTTTAGATAGAGGCAAGTGGCGGGCTGCTGTTCATGAAAAGTCGCTGCAGAGAAGCGCAGAAGAACAGGAAGGAAACTGCTTTGAAGCCTTTGACATTTGATACGATTCCCTGTTCTCATTTCAGTAGAGATTTTCAAGCAAAGATTTGACTTATCAACCATATATGCACTTATCGACGACGGCTCTGCCCACCCCACCATACAAGATGATCAGATGGTCCTCGTCGTTCCGGCAGACGAACAAGAATATATTCAAATCGAACCAATGTTATGTTTGTATATTTTTTCCATGTATGTCTCGTGTATAGAATGTATACGTACTTCTTTGAGCGATGCTCGTGTATCGTCTAGTGGTGAGAATTATAAGAACATTTACGTTTCTTTGTATATGATGTGTCTGTATGTGTCGATCTGTTACGCATATATTTAATAGTCTTTGTATGTATATGTGGGGTTTTAACATAATCACGACAATAAGGAAAGGGGCAATAACGGACAATATTTAGCAATGAACGAATAAACCCTTGTCTGCTAGACACATACTTTATTCATTGTTTCTCTCTCCTCTGGCAGCAGGCATCTGAAATGAAGGCATCCATTGGACCCAGAGACAACTCCTGTTCGCTAGCTAATCCAGTCTAGCTAACTCGCAACTCGTCTCTTCAACTTCCCGTTACAGACTAATATCTAATTCTGATTTCTCCTGGCTTACATGTCTCTGGCGTTAGTCAGAGCGGATAATATTGGTTGTCACGTACGTTCCATCGTTGTTTACTAAACCAAATTCCAAACTAGACTTGTTTATGCTTTTCCTCTATTCATAGCATTTTTATTGAATTAAAATTTCTCAGGTAAATATTTTAACAAAAACATTTTCACTAACATTCATTTCTTTAAAAACATTTTTCTGAATAATTTTGTAACCTAAATAATTTAACAATTAATCATAATAGCCGTTCTAATCCTTGGTACTGCCCGCCACAACATAACACAGATACTACGCTGTAATCATGGGCAGATGGCTACCACATAACACTATGAGCGCATACGTAAATGTTGCAAGAGACTAAAAAGGCGGGAAATATTTTGAAGAAAAAAACGTTTTCGTTTACTTACTCGCAGCACTCATTCCATTTAGTTCTAGAAAACAAAAGAAAATAACATAAACACTCCAACATATAAGCAGATAGGAAGGGAAATTACAATGATAATAAAATAAAACAATATTATAATATCGAAATATTAATTTGTGACGGTTAGATGAAATATGTGTATGAAAGAATAAGCTGCTAAAGAAGGAGAGTGTTCTGAGGCTTCTCACACTATGCAAGAGAGATAGAGAAAGAGAGAGAGAGAGAGAGAAACAGAGATTGATACAGGGTGGAACGATAAATTTGTCGCCCCAAAGAAAAGAATGCAACAGCTTTATTTTAAAATTTTATTAATAAAATAAATTCGGGTAACTTGATTATGTAGTAGAGCTTACATCTATTCAATGTAGCTGCCTTCAAACTGAATAACCTTCTCGATACGGGTCCGGAATTGGGAGCATGCCTTTTTCACAAGCGCCAGTGGAGTCAGCTTACGACAACAAAAGGATACCTACCCATAAACACACAAAGAGAAGAGGTGAACCGAGGGTCAACTGTGCCTTTGTCCTGTAAGTGCGCACCAATTTTCTGGTTACGATGGGCGCGGTGGCAACTAGAAAGCTGATTGACTAACTAGAAAATTTAATAGCATTTGCGTATATATAAACGAGCGATAATCATTTACGCATAAGTTTGACGAATTTTCACGAGAATGAAACGCGGAATATTATGTGTAGCTTAATTGCCATATATATTTTCATAACTTACTACTTACTACTTACTATATATATATATATATATATATATATATATATATATAGAGAGAGAGAGAGAGAGAGAGAGAGAGAGAGACAGAGACAGACAGACAGACAGACAGACAGAAAGAAAGAAAGAGAGTGGGAGAATGAAAGAGAGAGAGAAAGGAATATACAGACATACTATTATTTTTATTAATATTATTATTATTATTATTATTTTCATTATTATTATTATTATTATTATTATTATTATTATTTCATGTATCAGCATAAAATGTTATAAATATGCATAGTATTTTATATATAAGTTTTCGATATTCATTTTAGCAATACTTTCTACTTGATTAAAAAATGACTCGTCAGATTGAAATGGTTTTAAATATAAACAGTTCTTACTCGAAGATTTCTATGTAGTTTTAGTGTTATATATATTTTCATAATTTGAATAATATATGTGTGTGTATGTGTGTGTGATAGTAAAAGGTTAAAAATCCGACGATATGAATTTAAAATGCAAAAGTGAAACAAAATGGTCGACGATGCCTGTTAAGTGGTTTATAGTCAAACGATTGCTTTCAAATGTGAAGTATATCCTTTTTGTTTCCAGTTCGTGTGGAGTATACAGGATAGACATATGCATCATTTTTCCTCTTCTTTTTGTAGTTATTTACTTTGTAAATTAATTGTAGACTGTTTTTAATTGTGGGATATTATAGTTCGTTTTTCAGATAATGTCATCATCAGGAGAGTATACGCACTGTTTCGGGGCCAAACTCTCAACGGCTTTTTTGTTTCTACTTTTCCATTTTAAATTCATATATATATATATATATATATATATATATATATATATATATAGAGAGAGAGAGAGAGAGAGAGAGAGAGAGAATGGGGCAAAAATAAAAGATAACTGTTTTTATGAGAAAATCATGAAAGATAAGATTTTATTAAAAATGAGATAATTTTGCAAAGTCCAGTATAAAATATAATATCTTTCATGTAATGTGCATTTTCAGTTGTGCAAAAATTCAAAAGCACCCTCTATTTCTGCTCCAGTCTATATATACATATTTGAATGGAGATAGATAGATAGATAGATAGATAGATAGATAGATAGATAATGATGGATCTATAATAGATAGATAGACTGTGTTGGCAGATTGCATTCAATATTGACAAGGAGATTAACAGAATAAGAAATTGAGGATAAAAAAAATACAAAAAAACCTACCATCTTTAGCAGCTAAACACTGGCTGAACGCAGCGATGGTTAACACTGAAAAACAAATTGAAGACATGACTTTTAAATGCATAAACTGTACTTTTATGGGATACCTCTAGATTTATCTAAGGGCTATAATGGAATATTGTTATATATTAGCCTCCTGGAAGACACCGAATAGCTTGCTAATAGTCGATCGTAAGATCGACTATAATTATGAAAAGTTAAATGTTTATTTAAAGAAATTATTACGAAAGAACATTTTTATAATTATCGGTATGAAAATTAGATTGTATTACGATGAAAAATAAAGTTTACAATTTTGGAATGTAGTCGACATCTAAGAAACAATAAAAAAAAAATGAAGAAGAATGTCAAATACATAAACAAAATAGGTTTTCACCCCTAGGTATAAACAATTAATTTGGCCAGAGAAAACGTGACTGAGGAGTCACCTGTTAGGTCTTTGTGTATTCGAATAACGTAAGCGCAAAGGATTAATTTTATTATATATAGGAAAGTTAGTTATTTGAAAAAGAGCAGTTGAGGAGAGGACGTCAGATAGTCAAGACGTGACTTAGAATTCTGGAGAAGAGTTAATCCCTCTTATGACGCTAAGAAGTGACGTATTCTAAGAATGTAAAAATGTGAAACGAATGCTGTAATCTCTAAAGATTCCGGAAGAAAACAGAGATTAAATGATGTCATATATAAAGAAGTGTTTACTAAGCCGTAACCGTCGTTTTCACGCTTGACAAGATTCTACAAATGGATCTACTACGGCTGCTCTAACTTTTTCTTTATTCTCGCGTCCAGTTTTAAATATTGTATATAATTCCGTCTAAAAATCATGAAAGTTTTTGAAAAACAAATAATTTCGTACAGCCATTATATGCATACAGAATATATACACGCGTACACAACACATCCATTACGTACACAAAACCCTAACCCTAACCCTCCAAGTTATACAGAACTATATATAATATAACAATATTTTATTAGTCAATTCAACAAGTGAAGTAAAGTAGAAATTCTAAAGAAATAAAATCTTTCGTTTATCTTATAAAAAAATGAGATTTTGCTGTCACAGTTATTTCGTTAGTTACGTTTTTTTTAACGTAATAAATACATTGCGGAATTTATCTCATTATGTAACGTTGTGTGGCGTTACACTTTACTTTAGTAAGTCATAAAAATAAACCTGGAGAGAAATAACAAATGTTTTTATTACAATCACTTTCTCGTCTCGAAACCACTTAAAAGTCTCGCCATCATCCATCCCGCCCGGATAACACTTTTCTTCTCCGACCCCACACTGGTCCTGGATATGATCTTAAACTATATCCGATGGTAAGGATCCAGCTTGGGAGCGGTGGGGAGTGTGCAGCTACCCCTTAATTGCCATTGCTCCCAGGTCCACTCTGACCCGGAGTGGTAGTACCTGTTAGGGTCCCAACTATGGGTTAAATAGAAACCGACTTGAAAAAAAACATATTCTATTAAAAAACTTTTATTCAAAATCACTGGATTAGGCATTAAATAACCTAAAAAGGGTTGATATGCCGTAAAACAAAAACAACCAATCGACCACACGCTCGCTACAGTCAGCAATTTTTCGTCTTTGACCATACTTGTCCATTTTCTTTGACGCACACTTTTCTATTCTTGACCATGTGAGGCAGTTTTCTCCTTTTTCTTCTCACACACACACTTCCTAATTTGTATATGCGTATTTTTCGGCTACTGCTGCTGCTAATTTCTTCGCAAGCCAAGCATCCATTGCTGCTTCTAAAATTTTCGCACGCGGTCATATGCACTATGTTGCAATTTATAAAAATATCAGAGATATTAACTACTTTTAGAAATGTAAAATATTGCATTAATTGTAAACTAGCGGGATCTGTGGAAATTCCACAGGGCACTCATTCATATGTAATATATTGATGTTAGCATTATGTAGATATTCAGTGTAAATGGAGACGCTCTGATATTATTGTAGAATTTTTGTTAAAGCTGCAAAAATATTCATCTAAGCAGGGACGCCCTGCATAGCCCGGTTGTAAAGTACGCTTAAATATAATATTTTAATTCTTGCAGATTTCGTACATATTATTATAGAGTTAATGTTCTATCGATTTAAAATGTTATAAAGTTGCGATTTCAAAATTTAAAAAATATATCCATATGACTTAGGGGCTTGAATCGAAACCGAAATAAAAACTTATGAAATATATATATATATATATATATATATATATATATATATATATATATATATATATATAACTTGAGTTCCTTCAGCCATAATCGAAACTGAAACCAAAACTTATGAAGAATACGTGGTAAAATTATTTACGATAAGAAATAGAAGAACATAACAATTAAACGACCTGGATGTAAGCGTGACACACAAAAGAACACACACACTATCGTATTAATATATAGATAATAAATTCCTTACATATAAAGCCACGACCAGAAATCGAAATCTTGATATCTTCAGTTTGAAGTTCAACTCAGCTAATTAAATAGAGTTAATCCATTACCATAATAAAATAATCATTGCTTCAAGTCATAGATTTGCATCATGCTTCAAAGCATCAATTCAAACATTTGCGATAATAAAAATAAATAAACGAATGAATAAACATTGTCAATAGTATTGGGAATTTCTTTTTGCTTTTACAATTCATTGGCATAACATTTTTTAAAGCAGCATAATATTGAATATATTCTAGAATTTGGTTCCAGTATTGAAAAAAAAGGTAAAACTTATTATTGGATTTAAGAACTTAGAAACAGAAAAGTTAGTATTAATTTTCAATAAAAAAAATTCCCAACATATAAATCGGATGTCAAGATCGGGAACCAAAATCTTGATATCATCAATTTGATGTTCTACCAAACTAATTGAATAAAGCTTAAAACATTATCATAACAAAATAACTATTGCTTATAGTCATAGATTTATGATTTACGTCATCTTTCCAAACATAATTTCAAACATAACCGATCATGAAAAATAAGTAAGCATTCTTAATAGCATTGGAAATTATTTTAATGGTTCAACACAATTTATTTTGCTTTAAAAACTTATTTACATTAAAAACAATATAATATTTAATATATTCTAGACTGTTGACCCAGTATTATCGATAATACTAAAAATGATTGCTGGGTTTATTTTTTCTTAAATCGAGACATAGAATCGAAAGCACACACTCGATGTTTCCAATTTAAGAGATTCCCAATTAAGCAATTACGACATTAGTCATGTTGACTGTTAAAATAATATCCCTTGAATCAGAATGAAATATACTTATCCTAGTTTATGTAGGTTAAGAATAATTATAGTTATGTGAAATTATAGTTATTTGTGAAAAAATTACAGGCAAGAAACATTTTTCTGGATATATATGTTACTGGATCGTTGATACGATTCAGTAGCGGAAACGTGTGTAACTAAACAGATAAAACAGTAATAAACTTAATATATATATATGCTCTTTGTGTTAACAAATAGAGCTTAGGCGTTTCGACAATGTTTAAAGTTGTACTTTCTCATTGTAGAAGCGCTGACTACCGCCTAGACGGTCGAGTCTCAATTATCGGCCTGGGGTAGTTACTAGTCTAGCTGCAATGATAAGCTGTGATACAGCGAAACAGAACTATATGTGGATGCCTACAAATGCTCCCCATCTTGGGTTGAGTATATTAGGGATCGAAATAACAAACTGTCGCTAGCGAACAAAGCAATGTTCTTTGTCTAAAGAAATAAAGCTTAGGCGTTTGGACAATGTTTAAAAGTGTAGATATATATAGATTTATTTATTAGTTCAATAAGGAAAAGCATATAAAAATGTTACAGAAGCTCTTTATATCATGTAATTTCGAAGCCTAGAAGAGGAAAAGGTATCTCGGTTACAGATAAAGATATACTCCACCTACAAGTGTTCATCTTATACTCTGCTAGATCCCTATATAAAGTATTTATCTGCATTATTTAAACCCACTTGATATGTGTGTGTGTGTGTGTGTGTGTGTGTGTGTGTGTGTGTGTGTGTGTGTGGTTATCCACTAGCAAATTATTTCATTGCATCACACGTTTTCAGTATGGCTTGACTATCTCACCTCCACCCGAACCGGAATCGAACCTACAATCATTTCATTGATAGTCAGCTACGAGGTCGCTGATTGGAAGTAACCCTATATGTAAAAATTGACAACAACCGGAGAGTGCTTCATGTATTCTATACTAGAATATGGACTTATCGAGTTCATAATTCTAGTACATTAAAAAAGGAAAACTAATCACAGTCTAATTAAGTATATTTTAAATGCGTTGTGTCTTCAATAAGTTTCCAGACTTTTTTCGTACAGGCATTTAAACTTGTCATAGACACTTGAAAATTCAGTATCTTATTGCCATATATCTTATGAGATGACTGACCAATTTTTTATGATTTCAGGTTCAAATGAACTTTTTCAGCAAAAATACACCCTACTAAATCCCGATTGTCAGAGAAGGCGAATTCCAAAAATGCAATCTGGACGTACCGACACTATACAAGAAGAACGATATGTAATAAAAGTCTTTTTTAAACTTAGAAAAAATGCCGTAGAAACGTATGGAATGCTTCAGACTGCTTTTGGACCATCTTGCATAAATTGAGCATCAGTTTTTTTTGTTTTTTTTACTTATCAAGGCCCGGAAGCCACTCGGGGATAAGGGTTATTTTGTGTACAATAATCAATGGGATAATATCGTAGTAATAGTTGGTATTGGAGATTTAATAAAGTGTCTTACTTAAGGGGGCGATTAATCAGGAATTTGTTTATGTTGGACTTGAAGACATCCAAGTTGTATCCAGGTGGGAAACAGGCAAACGGAAGAGAATTCCACAGGCGTGCACTTCTCAGAAAAAAAGCTACGTTCATGGAATCTACGTTTTGATTTAGGCACAGATAAAGAGTGGGGGAAATTACTGACAGTGGTTTCAGCTAGACGGGTGTTTATCATGAAGGATTGGCGAGTGGGGGGCAGAGATTGGAGCTCTGACGAGCACTTGCCATGGAAATAACGATAAAACGAATTGAGTGGCATAAGAGATTCAAGGAAGGCAGAGAATTTGTGAGAGGTGAGAAGACGTGTGGGAGGAGTAAGGAAGTCAGAACGCTATAGTTGATTGGCCAAATAAAGAATTTCATGGATAAGGACTGTCGTGTATCTATAGAAACAATAGGGGCACAGCTTGATGGCAGTGTAGAAACTGTTCACACAATTATTCGCGAAGAACTTAAGCTGCAGTAGATTTGTGTGAAGTTTTTCCCAATGGTGCTCAGGAAAGATCAGAAAGAAATTTGCATAAGATGGGCATCGGGACAGTCCGTTACCATCCCTATCATCGAAGCTTTGCTCCCTGTGATTTTTTTGTTATTCCGTAAGCTCAAGGAAAACTTTAGAAGCTGTCATTATAAGACAATTGAGGAGATGAAAGAAACTGTGACGAGGGTGATTGACATATGAACACAAGAGTACTTCCATGAGGCCTTCCAGGAGTTGTTTGAACGGTCCTACAAGTGCATTGCATCCAGAGGAGATTACTTTAAAGGGGACTGCAGTTTCATGTGTGTACTATAAATAAAAGTAGCCATACGAAAAAATTCTGGGATTTTATTGAACGTACATCATATTTGTATGTGCGAAAGTCTCGTCTAAACGAATTAACTACTCATGATGCAATTTGAAACAGTTACTATGCATAAATGATCGTAATGTGTGCTATATTTGGTTTAATCTAGTTTAATGCTAAGGGTTCGAAAAACGTGAACTTTTACCATGGGAAATTCGACATTAATTAATAAATATTTCACAAATTTCAGGAGTTTTTTTTTGTATTTTCATAGAAAGGGATTATGGGAGGGGAAAAATATGAGTACAACTTTTTATTGAAAATTGAAATATTTCAGATTTGCATTAAATTTCATACATCATCATTAAACCCAAATTAAATAAAAATTCCATTAATTGCTATTTCTTCTTAAGACCACTTAATATTCATTCATTTCTGATGAATCTGTGCTTAGCATTGGTTTCTCCGGTATTCTCAAGTTAAATTCTTTTTAAAAAGACAGTGGGTTCTTACAGGAAGAAATTACATGAAAATTAGCAACATTCAAAGTAGAACTGATTCTGCAGTCTGTGTAGTTTACCTCTTAGCCACCGTCACTTTATCACTTAATATTAAGCCCGGTTCACAATCCCGATAGGTAAAGAACTATAACACCTTTCTGGCAACTCTTGCATCTGCCCTGGTTTGGGCCGTATAGGCTAACCTTTCCGTTAGACATAGAGGAACCTTGGAAGCTTTTTTTTTTTTTTTTACACAGTGATCGCCACTTATCAAGGCCCGGAAGCCACTCAGGGATAAGGGTTATTGCAAGTACATTGCGTTAGTGTGGAGATTTGATGAAGTGTTTACTTAAGGGGGCGGTTCATTAGGGGAAACCTAAGTCTCCTACCCGCCCAGACCTGCATCCGGGAAGCCAATTCCAGCTTTGAACTGTATAGCCACAACAGTTACTGCAGTGCACCAGACTAGATGCTGGACGCTATTGTCTTATTAGACAGAAAGGTTGCCATCATTAAAAAAAAAACTGAATAATTTTTTCTTCGCTTCTGAAACATATCAAACGCTAATTGTTAATCATGCACTGGAATAAATCGTAGAAACGAAATCATGAATTGCCAAGAAACCTCTACTATTATATAAAAGTAACTTTGTCTGTGTGTGTGTGTGTGTGTGTGTGTGTGTGTGTGTGTGTGTGTGTGTGTGTGTGTGAGAGGGAGAGTTTGTGTGTTTGTTCACTATGGATTCCTAAACGTCTGAGTCGATTTTTATTCAATTTCACACGTCGGACTTTGTCTGGGAAAACCTAAGTCTCTTCTTTCTCCTGACCGGGCCTGCATTCGGAGAGGCAACTCCATCTTCAACTGTATAGCCACAACAGACTCTGAAGTGCATCAGGCTAGATGCAGAACGCCATTGTTTCACAAAACAAAAGGTTGCCATCATCATCATCATCATCTTTAAGCTTACATTTTAAACGTTTTCTTGACAGAAAATCATGTAATCGATTTTGGTCAAAATTTGAATAAGGATTCCAAACATAACGTTTAGTATCATCATATCTTGATATTAATCTTCGTAAGCGGACATAATAGTTGTGTGAAACTGTTCGCGGAATTCATTTTACTCTTTCTGAGTCGAGTGAAGTGCGTAACGTATTTGATGATAGATTTATTTATACATGCGCGAATATGGCTTTTTGAACCAACAATAACTTTTACTAAAAAATGATTTGCGATTAAAATAAATATATTGATTTTTAATTTAATTTTTAATTGTTCTTCATTAAACTATCCTTCATCATCGATAAGTGATTTTTAGGTAAGCCTATAAAAATTGATGTAATTTTATTATATTTATAAATGTCATTAAAATTGTCCATAAAATAGCTTAAGTATTGGTTACATGCTCTTTTGGGAACATATTCAGACAGATATATTCTAGTCGGTGTTTAGTTTTCGAACATTTCTTTTGGCATGTAAACTTTCTTTTTGGATATGAGAATTCGGAGTCATTAATATCACCAACTCTTGAAATGTTTTTAACATATTGCTCAACAGGAGTTTTTGTATTCCTTAATGATGATTCTAAGCGACATCTAAAGTACTTGCTTATATATATATATATATATATATATATATATATGTGTGTGTGTGTGTGTGTGTGTGTGTGTGTGTGTGTGTGTGTGTGTGCATACTTAATTGAGGTACTTACTTGAAGCATTGCTGGTAAACAAGTATGTGGGTATTTTTGAAGGCTGCTAACAATGTAGTATATTTATTCTAATCGCAAAACGCGGATTCCATGAACAAAGCTCATTTCTTAGAACTGCACGCCTGTGGAACTCTGTTCCGTCTGCCTGCTTCCCACCGGACTACAACTTGGATGTCTTCAAGTCCAATGCTAACAAATTCCTAATGAACCGCCCCCTTAAGTAAACACTTCATCAAATCTCCACACTAACGTAATGTACTTGCAATAACCCTTATCCCTGAGTGGCTTCCGGGCCTTGATAAGTGGTGATCACTGTGTAAAAAAAAAGCTGTTCGCTAGAATGCAGTGGTCCTTTTAGCTTTAGATTTTTATTTGTTTGCACGGTTTTTTAAAGTTATACGGGAAAAACACAGTTCTTATTTATAAATGACGTTTCGCTAGTTAGAAAAAAGATTGATATGTCAGCTTAAATGCTATTTAAGTTCAACTTTTTAATCTCACTAGATAATCTAATATGTTATATTAAGAAGACGCGTTGAAAAACCTACATATGGATGTCAACGGTCATCTTTAATCAGAGCGAAGGTGTAATACGCGAATAGGTAGCAACATTATAGGTTTTGTAATACCTCACCTAAAAAGATGCGCTCATTAGCATACACGTTGGTGAATGAAAACCCTATAACATCTGCGTTACTAAACAGGGTATTTTTATCTGCTTGTCGCTGGACCAGTTAGTGTTATCAGCAAGAGTCATTGCGAACTTGTGCAAGCTGAAGTTAGTAACAGCTTATTGCTAAAGAAGTTTGACCAGCGCTGAGGAGTTCTAGCAGATCGGCAGTAATTACGCACACTTCTCATTCATAATTACGCACACTTCTCATTCATAATTACGCACACTTCTCATTCATAATTACGCACACTTCTCATTCATAATTACGCATACTTCTCATTCAAACTAATTTGACTTTAAAATAAAAGACAACTTTAATCCATGTTTTTTTTCTGTATTTTACATTTTCTCCTTTTGAATTCTTGGAATATGTTTCTACGAATTTTTTTATCGACATAGCTCTAGACAAGACGTTGCTACTTGATGTAAATAGCTAACATTAACGAAATGTGATTTTCACCGAGACAGAGATACTTATTAGACTTAATCTTGAAATAATCAAGGCAATATTTAGGATGAAAACAGTCAACAAGAAGAGAACTTCAACATCGTGCAGTTTTGGGAAAGAAGTTACTGGAATAGGAAGCTGTATTAGGATGAGGTATCAGAACAGCAAATTGATCAAGACTACTAAGCCAAAATGTTGGTGTCCAAATTATTAAACGGACAATTCTTTACATTTAATCATTTGACATTTAAGGTTTGAAAAAGAAAACGAGATTTGCACGAGATTTTGTAATGTATGTGTATGTTCCCACTTCCGGTTATAAACAGATGAGATAGATCGACTGAAGAGAACTTGATATAGATTTCTAAAACGGTTCCCTATTATCAGGTTTGAAACCGACGGTACCGATAACTTATCTCATCTAAACTTTCTGAAAATATATATAAGCAATATCTATTTGTGCAAACAAACACACACACACACACACACACACACACATATATATATATATATATATATATATATATATATATATATATATATATATATAACTACTTAATTTACTCACATAAAATTAATATACGAAAGTATAGATTTATGCGTAAACTTTAAGTATTTACTTCAAAAGTGCTCAATACGTAGGTAGAGCTAGTTAGTAATTTATAAAATATATATGGCTATTAAGCTACAAATAAGCCTGAAGAGTCCTAGAGTGGATGAAAAGAGGAATATTCAGTGTAGCTTAATAGCCATATATATTTTATAAATTACTATATATATATATATATATATATATATATATATATATATATATATATGCGTTTTATTTCCTATTACCGTATCTTTCTGTTAAGTTGCATTATTGTTTCAGCTACCCGGCCGTTATTCTGGCCGTCTGTAGCTTTCTGTAAAAATCTGAGGAAGATACAGGCGGCAAAAAAAAACAAAAAAAAAAACGGCTGGATAGCTGAAACAATAATGCAACTTAACAGAAAGATACGGTAATAGAAAATAAAACGCATATTTGCTCTACAAAAGTATTGAGCACTTTCTTCAGTTTTATTCATTTATACAATATATATATATATATATATATATATATATATATATATATATATATATTTATATATATATAATCATTTTACTCACTCGTCGTTCACCAGAATGCAGTAAAGCCTTCTAAGCTTATAATTTTTATTTGTTTGCGCAATTTTTTAGTCACACAAGAAAAGAAATAAATGCTTAGTTCTAAGGAGAAAATTCTTATTTATACATGAAAATTGGCTAATCAGAATCAAAGATTGCATATCAGCTTAAATGCTATTTTAGTTCAACTTTTTAATCCCACAAGATCATCTGATGTGTTAGATTAATAAAACATTTAAAGAACCTACATGAAAATGTCAACGGCCATCTTGAATTGGAGCGAAGGTGTAAAACGCGATTGCGTGGAAGCAGGTGAGGTAATTCTTATGAAACACTCAGCAGAGATAAAAAGAGGGTGGACGAAACAGAAAGAAGGCAGTTTAAAAGGTTTCCGAAATCGAAGAATTGGTAAAAAAAAATATTAGGTGTTTTACTTACCCAAAAAGAAAAGAATCAATTTCATGATTGGTTCTTTTTTTTTTGTTATTCTCTTTTTGGGGGTTCGGTTTAGTTTTGTTCTTCCTTTGGGTGATGACAGTAGAGCTGCTAGTTAGATAGCAGACTCCGTATGCTTCCACGGCGTCGACGGATCTTACTTATATACGAAGATATTAATATTTAAATATGCATTTCTTTCTTCCCCCACCCACCATCCCCACCCTAAACGTTTTGAGACACACACTAACATGAAGACAAAAGAAAAATACACATACCCACACACACACACACACACACATACACACACATACACAAACACACACACACACACACACACATACACACACATACCTGCCCACCGGTTTAATATTAAGAAAATATTGATTTTTCAAATTTGCCTGTGTGGATGCATAGCCCTGTACACATGTATGCCAATGCATGTATGCGTATGCGCCTATGCGTGTATATATATATATATATATATATATATATATATATATATATATATATATATATATATATATGCGCCTATGCGTGTGTATATATATATATATATATATATATATATACACACACGCATAGGCGCATATATATATATATATATATTTATATATATATATATATATATATATATATATATTTACTTGTCTACCAACGAGGAAAAGTTAAATATTAAATCAATTTTTAATTTAAAGGGTCAGAATTATTTCACCCCGTTCCCAAAAAGAGACACTTTAAGCGAAACAAAATAAAATTCGACCCGGTCGAGTACATACAAGAACAGATACTACACTTGGATCCTAGACCGAAGACCGAACACATGATTATGTCAATGAACATGTGCATGCATGTGCGTACACACACACACACACACACACACACACATATATATATATGTATATATATATATATGTATGTATGTTTGTTTATATATGTATATAGGTATGTGTGTGTGTGTTCGCGTGTGTGTGCGCCACTAAAAATACTTGCAGGCGTGTGTATGTATAAATATCTGTATGTGTGTTTGTCTGAAAATTAGTATGCGTGTGTGTGTTTCTATATAACTATGTGTATGTCAAGACATGTCATTGTGTGTGGGTATGTTTATATATATATATATATATATATATATCCATACTAATGTGTTTATAAATGTCTATGTGTGTGTTTATATGCATGTGAATGTATTTGTCTGTTTCTGTATGTATATGTGTCTGTGTGTTTGTATGTACGTGCCTATAGTCTGTGAATATACGTGTGCATATGTAAAAGCGTATATATGTGTGTGTTAGTGTGTCTACCAATGTCCTTGTGTGCGTGTATAAGCGTGTCTACATCTGTAGTTAAATGTATTTATGACGACATATGTGTGTGTTTGCATGTGCATATTCTATGTGTGCACATGAGCGTATCTATGAATGACTTTATGTGCATTTGTGTTCGTATCTTGTTTAACAGCTGCGTACATGTTTACACATATTATTTCCCGCTTTTGGCCGCTGAGGTCCATCCTTAGAAAATTGTCCGAACCCAATGCAAATGACATCAAATCCAGGCAACAGACTGTGCAGACACTCCCACTACTCGACCCAAACGTCTTTCTTGGCTATTTACAACGTCTTGAAAGAGCGATTTACTTTAATTTTTCTAATTGAAACAACCGTAGGACTCCAATCTGATGTTTCTAGGGACGACAAACAGTTGAGCCGTGACCTAAATTGATAGACGATGCTCTATTATTCACAGCATCTTTTAATATTTTAGTTTTTTTCTATTCATCATCATGACTGAAAAGACTAGGAATGTGATCAAAAACCAAAGATGATTCTATTATTAATGGATCAAAGAAAATCTTATTTTCAACTGAAAAATCAGAAAAGAATTCTAATTTAAACATAGGGTTGAGAAACTAAACACAATGCTATTTTAAATTAAAGCGCCAAAAAAGGTGTTTAAACGTAATTGGTCTCACATTGTCTGTCCTATCGCCGCAATGTCGCATCCCTGTGCCTATTATAAAAGTATTTAAATGGAATGTGCTCCGATGAATTCATTCTATCTGTGCCTACTCGACGTACATACATCTGCCTAGCCTGACAAGCGGTAAATCACACCCTTCACTCTTGAGATGCCGGAAAGTTTAGATTTCTATATTTAAATGTTATTATTATTATTATTTATATTTTATTTCGTCAAGTTTTTCCAACCAGCTAAACACAACTAAATAAAAGAAAACAATTTGTAAATGAAAAAATGTTTAATTATTAGATATTGTCTTTTCCGGAATTATTCGTTGTCTGTTATGGAAAACAGTAGAAACCGATATTTGCGTCTTTTTCTTTTTTCCTTCGTATTTTATTTTTATTTGCCTCCCGGTTATTTTGACTGTTTCGACATTTTTCACAACAATTATTCAATCTTTTTGGGGGTTGAAAGTTGAATAAATTTCTAATTCTGATTATTTTTCTGTCACGAACTTTAATTCATTCTGTTTATTTTGTTTCTAATTCAATTTTCACCCCAAACAAGGCACAGTGCCACTTTGAAGTAGGGGGCTACTATTGGGGACATAAGTTGAAGGGATATTATGAAGGGATATGAGTAGCAAGATGTCTGTTCACATTACACTTGAACTTCTGCATGTCAGTGCAATTGGGAAAGCAGAATCTCGGAAGGGAGTTTGAAAGTCTAGCAGTTCTGAGGAAGAAACTATTGGAGTAGAAGGCTTTCTTACACCTAGGGGTCTCTATTGTGAAGGGGTGGGAATTAGCTGCTTGTCGGGTTTGTCGGGGGTATTCACGTCGATGGGGTACAAGTGCTTGTAGTTCGTCAGAGCATTCACCATTAAAGTACTTGTAGAACAGGCAGAGGGGTGCAACATTTCGTTGATGGGACAGAGGCTAAAGCTTAGATGACAGTTCAGGACCTATCAGGTTGGCGACTGTCTTTTGAACCCTGTCAAGGAGTGAGAGACAAGTAGCAGATGCACCAGCCTAAATGTGAGAACTACTCCATACATGGGCGAATGGCTTTATAGAGGTACAAGATACTTTCAGGCGTAAGTAGCTTTCTAGCACGGTAGAGAGAGCCCACCTTCTTTGTAGCAGCCTTGGCAATGTTCTCAATGTATCTGTTTCTAGTTCATGTTCCCTGTAAACATTAGGCCGAGGAGTTTAAAAAAAGTTCTTTCAGGTAATGTGTTTTTGACCATTGCTATTGGTGGTAGTGAAGGTTTCTTGTAATTATTGAAGGAAACAAGCTTAGTCTTGGCAGCATTGAATGTAACCATCCATTTTTGTCCCCATTCTACTACAGATTGGAGGTCATCCTCTAGTTTTTCTGCCATTTCCTTAGATATTTGTTCATTTGTTTTCCCCTCGTGCCTGTTATAGAGAGTGGTATCATCAACAAATATATCCATCTCAGAAACAATTTTATCAGGGAGGTCATTTATGAATATCAGGAATAATAAAGGTCCGAGGATAGACCACTGAGGTACTCCCACATTTAGGACAACCTGGATTTTTCTCTTACTTAAGAAGGATTTAATTACATTATGTATTCTTCCAGTGATACCATATGATCTAATTTTTTTTAGAAGACAATCGTACCATACTCTGTCAAAAGCCTTAGATATATAGAGGGCTACCGCTCTCCCCTCCTCTGTTTTGTGCAGTGAATGGTATATACGTTCATAGATTACAGTTAAAATATCTTCTGTGGAACGGGCTTGCCTAAATCCATATTTATTGTCGGTCAGAAGTTTAGTAGCTGTAAGGTGATGATTAATTAAGGACTCAAATATTTTTGTGAAAAGCGGGAGACGGCTGACGTGGCGATAATTTAATGGGTCAGTTCGTTTGCCAGTATTCTTTAAAACTGGTACCACAGAAGCTGTTTTCCAGCAGTCAGGAAAACAAGATTCGTTAAGGTATTTGTTATAAAGTTTGGAGAGCCGGAATGAGATTGGGTCCACATGCTTTTGAGGTGTCTAGGTTTTTTATGATACCATGTACCTGAGAAGGGGTAATTTTCAAATCATCTAGTGTGGCGTCTGTCCGCAAAATCAGTATTGGACACTTTTGTATTAACCTCGTTAAAACTTTATTGGTTATTTTCCTCTATATACAGAGTGGCGCAAAAGTCACGCAATATTTTGAATCAGCAATAACTTTTAAAAAATTATAATTTTTTCTATTCTTTTACAGAATTTTGCAGATAAAACATTTACAATTGATTAGAGAAAAAGTTAGCATTGAGCAACGAATCAAAATCACTGAGATTTATTTTGAGAATCGCCGTTCCATAATCTTGACTCATAGGGCTTATCGTCGGCATTATGATGTCAGACAAGCTGCCAATCAGAGCACAATTGATGGTTTTGTGAAACGGTTTCGGCAGCAGAACACACCCAGTGATCTTCCACAAACTGGCAGACCACGTTCAGTACGTATAGCTGAAAATGTAGCACTCGTACCGGACAGCCTTGCTGAAAACCTAAATCTTCATTCAACTCGAAACGGGTCACTCAGATTGGGATGTCCAGAAAGTTACTTCAAAGAATTCTGCCGGAATTACACCTTTTTCCATACAAAATTCAAATGGTACAAGCATTGCAACCAACAGATTTACAGTCTCGTTTAGGCAACAAATTGGGTTCATCCATAAGCTGACAATGAGCGATGAAGCCCATTTTCATCTGAACGGCTTCGTGAATAAGCAAAACTGACGAATATGAGCTATTGGAAATCAGCGGGAATTGTATCAAATAAAACGTACCATATTTCTCCGAAGGCAAAGAATGTGTTGCAGTGACAGAAACTGCATAGTGCTATCAACAAATGATTGAAAATTGTTTAAAGCCACCTGGACATGTGGTTCCAACAAGATGGAGCGATAGCCCACACTGTCTGTCAAAGCATGGCGTTTCTAAGAGGATTGTTTGGCGAGCATTTAATTGGCAGATTTTCTGATTTTAAATAGTTTTTACGTAAACAGGATTTGAAAGCCCTTGACTTTTTGCCTTTGTGGTTATCTTAAAGAAAAGGTATATATGAATAATACAGGATCTTAAAAACAACATCAGACATGAAATCCAAGAACTGCGACTGATATTTTAAGAAATGTAATTAAATATTCCTTACTAGAGACCGCCTTTGTAGAGCCGAAAATGGTGGCCATTTAAAGGATATCATTTTGAAAAACTAATGTAAACAAATTACCAGGTAAATTTATTATTTATAAGTAAACAGTAGTAAATTACTTTACATGTTGGTATATATATATATATATATATATATATATATATATATATATATATATATATATACTTCAGAATAAAGTTATCCAACAAATGAACTGTGATTATATGGCTTACAAAATATTATTGGCAGTTTTTTCTTCAATTAATTTATTATGATTAATATTATGATTAATATTATTATTAATATTATGATTATTATAAAATATGTTATCCAATACGCCTTGTTTAGGTTTGCAATACTGCCACAGATTATTCTAGATCGAAATATTCGGTTTTATGTAGACATACAAAGAATATTATCAATACGTATAAAATGAGAATAAAGTGAGAATTTCCTTCATATAATAGATATAAAACTGAGTTCAAATTATTTAAGCGGGAAAATTATGTATGAGATGGCGTTATTTTTGCTTTCTTTCTATTTCCTTTTCTCTTCCTTTCTGCATTTGAGCCTATCTAGAAACCTTGGCCTAAATTTGCGACCTGTCAATTTATTTGTATAGACCGTTAAATAGTTCGTTTCTTAGTCCCTCTTTTTTTCCTTTAATACTTTCTTCTTTCCTCTTCTTCTTTTTTCATTATTACTCTATTCTTTTCTCTCCTCTCCCGTTTTTTCTTTCCTTATTTTATTGTATTGTATTTTATTTTTTATATTTTCTCTTCTTTTATCTTCCTTTTTCGTTACCCCCTTATATTTGTTCCCCCCCATTCCCACCACCACCATTTAAGCTTTAGAATAAGATTTCATTTAGAGATATTTTCATTTGTGTTAATTTATTATGCATAAGCATTTTCTTTCTTTTCTTTCTTTATTTATTTATCTATTTCATTTTTTATTTTTTTCATGTCAGTCCATGTTCTCCTTATTTACCTTGCTTTGCCTGTCTACAGAAACCGTTTTTATATTTTATTTTATTCATAAATTTAAGTTATTTTGGCGTGGAATTTGAAACTCATATATTATAATCATATAAAAATATTAAAAAATATATTTAAAAAATATTATATGTTTATTAATAACCAGATTCATCGGACCTATATAATAATTTTTTTTACCGGACTCATCATATAAACAACGAAGAAATCAAGAAAAAAAATGCCTACTTCGGACTGTTACTTGTGCCATAGATTACTCAAAATGCAGATTGGATCCCATTACCTCACTGCTACCAAAGACCTTCACTTCGGATTTTACCATTCAATTTGGATGTAAAAATCAATATCCTTTTAATTAAATTCTATTACTCTATGATATTTAAATGCTTAAAAAACTTTTAATTGTGATTTTCCAAATCTTACTGGTTTTAGCACTATATTTGCTAATATTTTCTCCTCTGAATACATGGTAGACATCGAAATCCTATAGGATAAGGATATATAATATTTAAAATGTATTCTTTGTCATACATATAATAGAAATGTGTTGATATGAAATTTAACCATTTCACGCCATAAATATTAAATTTATTGAATTACTAAAATTTTATATATATATATATAATTCTATTAGCAGTTATATATATATATATATATATATATATATATATATATATATATATATATATATATATATAAAGTAATAGTTGTATGGTTCCAACGATGGCTACACTCTTTTAAATATGTATATGATACAACGAAACAGGACTGTATGTCGATGACTACAAATATATTTTAAGCCCCTTCTTTGGGTAGAGCACTGTCGTAAATAATCTCACCCGCTACTTAATTGGCTGAAAATGCGAAGCTCGTTGTTTGTTTGTTTACGATTTGAGTACTATAAAATGGTGGCGGGTGTCTATCTAAACAGACATTCAGACGAGTTATTTACGGGTGTCGATTCCATGGTCGAGTGGGAGAACCGCTGACTGTCAACACGACGGTTCTAGGTTCAATCCTTGGTTTGGGAGAGATGCTAGTCTAGCGGCACTGATGAGTTGTGATACAACGAAACAGGATTGTATGTCGATGACTACAAATATATATATATATATATATATATATATATATATATATATACTGGAAAATAAAGACTAACTCTGAACATATATGTATGCATTTCTTTATATTATAGGCAAGAAAGCGCCTAACATTTCTTTTGCAAAATAAATTTCGTTCTTGTTTAAATAAAAAAATCTGCAAATAGAGAAGTTCAAACTGCTTATCCTCCAGAAAATAGACAACCAAGATTGAGCACCAACAGAAACAAGAACTACAAAAGCAACACATTAAACAAAAATAGAAACCGGAGAAGGTTTGAGCCAAGAACCAGATAAAATGGAGCAACACCAACAAGAACAACAAAAATGACAAGAATTCATTCTCGAAAATCTGAACAATAAATCATCCACTGAGAGCGCCACAGTGTTTTCGGAGAACATTATATTGAACACTATGGAGATTTTTACTACATAACCAATGAAAACAAAATGTTCGACGCTTTCCTTAGAAAAGATAAAGACCTTTCAACGTCGATTGCGAAGGCTTCTGCGAAAAAAATCGATTTCTTAAAGGTTAGTAACTACTGAATACAACAGGTCAGTGAGCTGCATCCTACTTAACAAAAACCATTGATCTGGAATTCAAAGACACTCTGGAGTTACTAATAGAAATTTTCAGGTCTAATACTTCCCTGTTCCACGAAAAGATGTTTTAATTTGGCTAAGCAAGATGACGAAGCTTATATAACATTCGTGTCAGTCATAAACAAGCACTGTAACGACTGTAGACTCGCAGAATTATCAGAAGCTGATTTTACAAGTTTTATTTTCACTCGAGGATTTGTGTCAGCAGAAATATGCTGGGACGAGACAATGCGTACTAGTGAAATTGTTGGCAGATGATTTTAATGCCTGATTTTCGCTCCATCATGGGCTAGTCTTCAAATGATACCGGAATCAGACAAAAATATGAAAATCAGATGCTTTGTTTTAGTAAACAGGTCTATGAAGGTTCTCGACCAGAACTAAGGAGGCTTTTTTACAAGTTAGTCACCACTTATCAAGGCCCGCAAGCCACTCGGTGATGAGGGTTATTGCGTGTACAGTGGGTTGGTGCAAGGACGCGTGAAGTTAGTAGCACAAGTTTTATATCAGAATTTTGCTTTCTCTTAGATAAATAACCTGGCAAGGTCTGCAGGTCTATCACATCGAGAAGGTTAATCATGCTGCCTGCGTTCTAAACCGAGTATTTCCGCTTCCTGCCAGGGAAATATAAATAATAATTATCGTCTTAATATCATTATGTTATCTTTCAGTTTGGGGATAGAATGGATTTGAAAGCATCGTTCTCCAAAAATTCTAGGAAAAGGAAACAATGACTCTGCTGTGAAGAAAATCCCATGGGTAAACGAATATTTTGTTTGCATAATTTATCATTAAAAGTAAAGTATTGCTGCGTTCAAAATTAGGCTCCAATTCTCCATCATACAACTTATTAAATTATACTATCTATTACGAGGGGCGTGCAATAAGTAATGTCCATGACTCACGTCCCATAGCAGTAGAGCAACGAAACTTGGCACAGTTATTAGTCTTTCTCTACATAGGAATCACCCAGAGTTATGCATTTCTCCCATCGTTTGATGTAGCGCTGGAGACTGTTTTTGTAGAACACCCCAGGTTGGTCATCCAACCACGAAGTGATTTCAGAAATCAAGACTGCATCATCTTGGAAACGCTTTCCTTTCAAAAAAAAATTCATGGCTGGGAAGGGGTGAAAGTCAGAGGGTGCAAGGTTAGGAGAGTAGGGAGGATGAGAGGAAATTTCATAACCACACGCCCGTGTTTCTGATCTGGCCACATGCGAGTTGTGAACCGGAGCGTTGTCCTGCAGGAGGAAGGTACCTTTGCTGATCGTACCCCGCCTCTTGATTTTGATAAATTCCCTTAATTTCATCAAAAGTTAAGCATATTAGGCTCCTGTAATTGTGGTACCCTTTGCCAGAAAATCTGTCATCACTACTCTGTCCTGGTCCCAGAAGACTGTGAGCATGACATTCCCAGCGAAGGGCTTCACCCTTGCCTTCTTTGAAGGTGCTGAGTCCAAGTGCTTCCACTGCATTGACTGGGCTTCCGTCTCTGGATCATAGTGATAGACCCAGCTTTCATCCTATGCAATTAGTCTTTTGAAAAACTTTGATTCATCTTCTTGGTACATCTCCAAATTCATCCTCGAGCACTCGACGCATTCTCGCTTCTGGAATGGTGTGAGCAACCTGGGAATCCATCTGGCAGACACCTTATGCATATGCAAATGGTCATAAATGATAGTTTCCACAGACCCTGTACTAATCTAGACATCTTGGGCTATTTGGCGAATAGTAATGCGCCGATCTTCCAAAATTGCAGCCTCAACTTGACGGACAGATGCCTCATCAATGGCAGAAGGGGGGCGACCATGTCTGGGAGCTGTTTCCACAGACTTCCGGCCATGTTTGAATTCACGATGCTGGCGTTTTACAAGGTCATATGATGGGGCATTATCACCATAAGTTTTTTTCATTTCATCAAAAGTCTCCCGTGGTGTGCGTCCTTTCAAATACAAAAACCAGATCACTGCTCGAGATTCAACAGGCTCCATTTCACACCTGACTAAGTTCAAACACCTGTAAAACAGAAACCACAATTAGGTCAGAGCTGTAACCTGCCACATAACCCGTAGAGATATAAATCATTGCACACGCAAAATTTCATCTAGATCAGCCAACTGGAAGTGGGTCAGACTCATTCCTTATTGCACGCCCCTTGTATATAAAGAGAGCATGTCTAGATGTTTGTGTGTGTTTGTATGTCTGCTAAAAACCTTTGTCATACGCATCGTACACGTACCAAATCATCATCTTTAGAAATACCAATCTCGAGGACAAATAATATATAAAAATTAGAAAAAATCGTCAACTATTTTTTGTAGAAATTGCGTTTTATATCAAACAGGGATCACCTAAAATCGTCTTTTTCTAAACGATTTTAACAACTGCATATGCATCAATCATTGTTCTCTGAATTAGTTTAAATACAAGAATTTCCTACGTGATTTCGTAATCAATGCTCTGGCCATTATATTAGTTATAATTATTAGTTTTGAAGTTTGCGCATGCCTACCGGTGGCCGTTTTTTTTTGCGTTTAAACAAAGTTGTTTTGTAATTTCGGTGGCTGATTATGTTAAAACAAAAAAAAAAGTATTTTTTATTTTAATTTTTTATCAGCGGTTTAAATGAACTGAGAGTTAAATGTTTATTAAAAAATAAATTCCAATCCAATTACAATTCTTTAATTAAAACAGTGGTGTGTACATATTGGAGACTACATTTATTGGGGACACATATTACAGAAAGATGACATTTATATCGGAGGACGAGACATTAATGTGACACTGTTACACAACGACGACGATGTCGTTTGTAAATGTAGTTCATATTATTATTAACAGGAGCTGGGAGAGACATTTACATCAAAGGGAAGATACATTACATAAGATGATGGGGATCGACAGTTAGCACTTGAAAGGTGTTGCACAAAGTTCGTTTACAAGATGATAGACAAAAACACAACTACCTTTCAGTTATAATGAAGACACGGAGACAAACAGTTTACAAAATATAGATGGTGATTTTATATTCATCCAGCACTGAGTGGTGAAACAGGAATTCAAGCTTGTACGACTACATGGTTTCTTCTTCCTCCCTTCGCCTCCAAGAGCTGATAGCTCCAAGGTTGACCACTCCTAACCCTTCTGTCTTGACTCTTTCTAAGTCGCCTTCCAACATTTTTGCCCCCTCCCCGGCTGTCACAATTTATCATATTTAAGTGACTTTTACTATCGGACAACGCCTCCTCCACCCGCTGTCACATTTTTTTTATTTTACGATCGGCAATGCCGACCCCACCCCCACCCGCGTCGTTTTCACAATTCCCCCACCCCGCTGTCACATTTTTATTTACGATCGGGCAACGCATAACGTTCCCCTCCCCGCTAGTTTAGTATAATTTAATAAGTTGGATGATGGATAACTGTAGCGTTATTTTGGTCTTGATGAGATCTATTTTGAGGAATCTAAGGCATTTAACTATAGATTAGTGTAAATAGATTTGATATCTAAACTGGCCATGGTGAGGTATTTCATATTGATGTATTGGAGCAAATCTCCGGGGATTTTATATATGTGTTGTTTTCTACATATGGGTTGTTTTTTTATACATGGTAGTTTTTTATATAAAGGTTGTTTTTTATATATAGGATATTTTTTATATATGGGTTGGGTTTTTTATATATTAGTTGGTTTAATATATGGAGCTGTTTTTATATATGGGTTGGTTTTTATGTATGAATTATTTTCATATAAAGGCTGTTTTTATATATGGGTTGGTTTTTATGTATGAATTATTTTCATATAAAGGCTGTTTTTATATATGGGTTGGTTTTTATGTATGAATTATTTTCATATAAAGGCTGTTTTTATATATGGGTTGGTTTTTATGTATGAATTATTTTCATATAAAGGCTGTTTTTATATATGGGTTGATTTTTTATATATGGGTAGCTTTTATAAATGGGTTGTTTTTTTTATAAATGGCTTGGGTTTTTATACATGGCTTGGTTTTTATACATGGGTTGGTTTTTATACATGGGTTGGTTTTTTATATATGGATTGATTTTTATATGGGTTGTTTTTTATAAATGAGTTGGTTTTTTATACATGGGTTGGTTTTTTTTATATATGGGTTGTTTTTTTATATATGGATTGAGTTTTTATATGGGTTGGTTTTTATATATGGGTTAGTGTTTTATACATTTTTTTGGTTTTGTATATATAGATTGATTTTTATATCGGTTGGTATTTTATATATGCGGTGGTTTTTTATACATGGGTCTGTTTTTTTATATATAGATTATTTTTATATCATTTTTTATATATGGGTTGTTTTTTATATGGGTTAGTTTTTATATATTGATTGGATTTTTTATATATATTGTTTTTTATGCATGGATTGTTTTTTTATACATTGGTTGTTTTTTTTATGTATGGATTGATTTTTTATATGGGTTGGTTTTTATACATGGTTTGGTTTTTTATATATGGGTTGTTTTTTTATATGGGTTGATATTTTATGTGTGTAGGATTTTTTACATGCGTTTGTTTTTTATCTATGAGTTGATTTTTTATATGGGTCATTTATTATACATGTTATATGAGCTGTTTTTTTATACATGGTTGGTTTATTTTTATACATGGGTTTTTTATACATGCGTTGTTTTTTATATATGGATTGTTTTTTTATACATGGTTGGTTTTTATATATGGATTGACTTTTTATATATTGGTTGCTTTTTTATACATGGGTTGATATTTTTACATGGGTTGATATTTTTACATGGGTTGATTTTTTACATGGGTTGATTTTTTTATATGAGTTGATATTTTTATATGGGTTGATTTTTTTATATGGGTTGATTTTTACATAAAAATTGTTTTTTATACATGGGTTTGAATCGAGGTATTTTATACCAAATTTAGGTAATACGGTGGATCTCATCAGGTGTTTGCCTTTTGGATTTTTGAAGACCATAAACTTTGGAGTTTTGGGGTGATTTTCTGGAAGTTTATCAGAAGGGTTAGTCAGACAAAATTGTACTTGCTTCGCTTTTGAAGTGTGATCAGTCCTTGAGCATTTGCCGTGGAATGATCTTTTAGTAAATGCTGTAATCATTTGATAGGAACTAAATGTTTTTACATTCATCTGTGTTCATGATAATAACACGGCCCTCTTCATCAGCATTCATACATGCATACATGCATAGATGCTTGGATACATGAATACATGTATGCCTAAATGCGTGCACTCATAGATGCGTACATACATGCATGCATATATATATGCAGACAAGCCTACATACATGCATACATACATATATACTTATACATACATATACATATACATGATGATGATTGCTACGTCTTGTCAGACGAGTGCCACTCCCTCAGACACTTAAAGTCCACGAGCCCAAAAATGACTTCCATCGTCACAGGACCATTTTAATAGACAAATGCCTGAGGGAGTATTTATACACAGATGATGTTACAGAGTCTTAGCTTTGTACGAGAGCTAAGTCTCTCTCTCGGTTCAAAATGTTGAGATCCAG
>NC_136511.1:31268720-31366220 GCF_053919585.1 Euprymna scolopes
TTGAAGAAATATTGTATAATAAAATTATGGGGTGTTCGTTCGCACCTGACCTCCATAGAATCGAAATATGTCACGAAGTTTAACAAGGTTTTTTAATATCGATCCACAGACTATTGTGATAAGTGCTTCAGTGTGAACAGGTATGGTATACTAAATTATGAGGTTTATCTGTTTTATTTTTACTTTCATCATATTTTGCTTTGGTTTTGATACCCCCAAATTCGAAGCTATCTCTTTACAACCCTTTCTTTTCATAACCTATCATACTTTCATAAATCAGAGTCCATTTTCTGTAGGCTGTTTTTGAACCCAGTCAATGACGGACACTTTTGCTATATATATATATATATATATATATATATATATATATATATATATATATATATATATATAGCAAAAGTGTCCGTCATTGACTGGGTTCAAAAACAGCCTACAGAAAATGGACTCTGATTTATATATATATATATATATATTCTAACCTCAATTCCTTGTGGAATATGCAAGTATTCATTTGGATTTTTAACGGATCCTATATATTTATTAATTCAACTTTGGGTATCATTTTTACACTATCAGTACACAATTACACAATTTTAATTTTTAATTTGTGTTATGCAAAATTTATAATTTCCCATGTCTATTTTTCTAACAACATATATGATGATATACTGATGAGTTGAGATTTTATTGAAATTCAATAAGTTAAGAAGAAGACTAAATTTCAATATATATATATATATATATATATATATATATATATATATATATATATATATATATATATGCAAGTAT
Source organism: Euprymna scolopes (assembly GCF_053919585.1). Classification (NCBI taxonomy): domain Eukaryota; kingdom Metazoa; phylum Mollusca; class Cephalopoda; order Sepiida; family Sepiolidae; genus Euprymna; species Euprymna scolopes. The sequence goes on from NC_136511.1 coordinate 31,269,513, forward strand.
TTCAGCCCGTCGTTGCCCTGGTGTTTGGATGTGTATGTTTAGCAAAAAAAAAGTGGTAGTAGGAAGGCAGGCTCAAACCCGTACCGCAAAGGAGGAAAAGGACCGGGTAAAACCTAACGTTTATGCTGTTACGACCACCGCCAAACCGGAAGCGACATTTCTAAAAATTAAGACTAAACAATCTAAAGGAGATGATAACTTTAAAAAATATCGGCGGAAAAAGTGACCCCCCCCCCTGTAGAAAAGTGCCTAGTTGAAGGGGAAGATATTAATGTTTTTAGCCAATTTTTCGATATTTGTCGTATGAAAGGTCGGACTTTAAAACGATACTGATCTTGGTAAAATCCGTCGCTTCTATTGAAAGTTTAAGGTAGACATGCAAACAGACATACATACATACATACATTTATATATTGGTAACTAAAAATTTTCGACCCAAACTGATGAAAAAACTTGCCCTATCTCTATATACCCTTTATGTAAAATTTCAAATGTTTAGATCAAAAATTGTCTGAGTAATTTGGAAGAGACCGCAGAGGTCAATTTTTTTAAAACGTTGACCTCTATTATGACTCCTTAAAATTTATTGTTTTGGGCTCAAATCAAGTTATTAAGTTAGATCCATGTCTAAGGAACCTATATCTAAAATTTCAAGTGCGTAGATCCAAAATTGTCGGATGAGTTTGGTAGAGTTCTCAAAGGTCAAATCGTTGAACTTTGACCCCTTAATCGCCAAATTTCTGGCCAAAAACCGATTACGTCGATTTTCCCAAATCTCAGTAACCTGTATATCAAATTTCGAGTCTGTAGACAAAAATTGACAGACTTATTGCGTAGGGAAATGTACACAGACACACAGATACACAGATACACACACAGACACTTTCTCTTTTATATATATATATATATATATATATATATATATATATATATATATATGTATATATATATGAGAGAGAGAGAGAGAGAGAGAGAGGATCAAATGTATTTAAAAAACTTTTAATGGATATATATCGATAAAATTAAAAGCTAAAAATGCGAGGCGGAGTTTAGACACAAGAGTAAAAATATCAACAATACAAGTGCAAATGGATTTCATTATCAATTCAGCGAGAGAGATACATCAATAGGAGTAGAATTTATGAAAGCTTTTTATGCCTAGGCATTTCGAAGTCTAATGCTTCTCTTTGGAAAAGGAGAGAGAGAGCGCGCGCGAGAGAGAGAGAGAAAGAGAGAGAGAGAGAGAGAGAGAGAGAGAGAGAGAGAGAGAGCTAGATAATAAATTAGGAATACAAGGCAGGAGGAGCTTGCTTAACACTTATTCATTTTAATGTATTTTTCTTACTGAATTCATAATCTATCCGTACCACTATATTCTTTTGTATTGTCGATATTTTTCCTCGTGTATACTTAGTTATATTTTGGGAAAAAAGGATTCCAGCAGAGTGGTTTACTGTAAGGAAAAAAATCCAAAAACACGAGCGTATTTTTATTTAAAGGTTGTTTAACGAAATCAGATTTGCACGAGATCTTGTAATGTATGTGTCTGTTTCTAATTCTGATTATAAAACAGATGAGTATCGGCTGAAAAGAGCTTGGTATGGAGAACTAAAGCGGTCCCCTATTTTCAGGTTTGAAACCGAGGGTATCGATAACTTATCTCATCTAAACGTTCTGAAAGTAAACACACACACATACGTATATATATATATATATGTGTGTGTATATGTGTGTTTACATATATATATATATATATATATATATATATATATTTAGTAGTGTGATTGATAATTTAAAATTCAAATTAGAATTAAGAATTAAAAATTAAAAATATGTTTCATAGAAGGAACAACAACAAAGTCAATAATTTGTACGATCGTTTCGGAAACGATGTTTTTATTGCGATAGACATTAAGCCACGGACAATAATTTTGGCATATAGTTTTTTTCAAACAAAGTCTCCTCATCAGCAAAAGTATTGGATGGGGTTTTTTATATGTAAAAGACACCATAAATAAACCTATCAATTTTTTAAGTAAGGCAGATGTATCTTTTAATTGTTCGCCTTTTGAAAACCGTAATTATCGTCAAAGCATTCATTTGGATGTTGATTGTAGCTTATAAATGATTTCGTACATTTTTTTCATTTTTACAATTTTGCATTGATTTTCCCCGCCTAAAATCTAAATATAAAGTTTCGCATGGGTTCGAATACCCTAAATAGTAAGTTTCATGTCTGGACACTAAAAACTGACATAGAAGCTTGGTAGGAAACGTTTTCTAAGCAAATATTTATACGCGTGCATACATATATATAGAAAGAGGATTGTGTTCTCTATAACCTTTTTACGCAAATATTATGCAAGTATAAATCATGTAGAATATCTGCATGAATATAATTGCACGTAATAGTTAACTAAAGATGATCATCCAATAAGAAAATCGAAAAAACTAATAGGGAATTAAAATGAATGTTTAAAAGAATATGCAAATTAGAAAGATCTTTTGCAGATGAAGCAATTTCAAGACCCATACATAAGAAAATTCTTTTTTCCTTTTAAATAAATAGAAAAAGGGGTCTTAATATGAATATCAATACATAAAAAACTCAATTCATAGGAGTATATATATATATATATATATATATATTGTATTTTGTGTACAGAAAGTTGTTAGATGAGATGGTCGAAGAGAGCTTGATATAGATATCTAAAACTGTCCTAATTATCGGCCTTGAAACCGACGGTACCAATGACTTATCTCATCCAACAACTTTCTGTACAAAAAATACAAAATATAAATACGCTCTTATTTTTCGGATTTTCCTTTTAATTGAGCACTCTGCTGGATTTCTTTTTCCAAAAAATATCTAATCATATATATATATATATATATATATATATATATATATATATATATATATATATATATGCTTGTATATATATATATATATATATATATATATATATATATATGATGAAAATAATGGAAATAGTACTCCGACAAAATAGAGAAAATAAAAAGAACAAACCGTGTTATATGTTCATCAACGTTTCGTCTTTATTTCGAGACTTCCTCTGGATTAATGAGATTAAGAAACAAAAAGTACACCAGTACAAACTAACGTGAAACATTTTCAAATATTTTGTACTGGTATATTTTTTGTTTCTTAATCTCATTCATGCAGAGGAAGTCTCGAAATAAAGACGAAACGTTGATGAACATATAATACGGTTTGTTCCTTTTTATTTTCTCTCTCTATATATATATGCTTATATATATATATACATATATATATATATATATATATATATATATATATATATATATATATATATATATATATATATATATATATATCCCTGGCACATAACATTTCCCGGTTTGCTCTTTATTTTTTTAATAATATTTCTTGTAACGAATCGATTTTATCCTGAGGAAAAAAATAGTTCAAATGACCTTTAAGATTATCCTATCAATTATTCAATCTATCTACGAGGGGTGTTCCAAAAGTAATGACTCCTATCTTTTTAATTGCGCTCGAATGGATAAGATAGTAATAGCATTACATTGTTATGATGACTGAACTTACGCCTTCATAACCTGAAAATTTTATCTCTCTGTTGTAGATATTGATGGTGTGAGCCTCTAATAAAGCAACCCCTGTCTTATACCTGCATCAGAACCTGATATTCCTCATTAAATTCTTAGCAAAAATGCATTGAGAATTGCAATGACTGTGCAAATAAATAAATTCTGGAGAACAAAATGTTACTTGTTTTTATGGTACTACTCCCATATTCGTAGTTCTTCAACTGTTCGAATTAAATAAAACGGGAGGTTTTACTTTTGAAATTACTTTCATATATCTCTCTCTATCCATTTATATGTTAGTGATGGGACGATTCCAAAATATTCTCGATGCCAGTACAATTACCGATTACATATTAAATTCCCGATTCCGTATTAAATTGCCGATTCCGTATTAAAGTCCCGATTCCATATTAAATTACCAATTCCGTATTAAATTCCCGATTCCATAATAAATTGCCGATTCCGTATTAAATTTCCGATTCCATAATAAATTGCCGATCCGTATTAAATTTCCGATCCTGTATTAAATTCCCGATTCCGTATTAAATTCCCGATTCCGTATTAAATTCCCGATTCCGTATTAAATTCCCGATTCCAATGTAATTACCGATTCCGAATACGATTCTTTATAAATCTCTAAATATCAAACTATAGATTTTATGTTAAATGTGGAGATATTTTCGCAAACGTAAAAACAACCTTGTGGCGGATGATCTATAAATCGATAGATGTTTTACTGATTGTTTAAAATCAATAAATATTTATTATTTTAGACATCACTACCAGCAGTGGAAGATTTTGTTTTAAGCAGATAATTTTTTGACATTGGAAAATAGGCACAATTTTTTCCGATGCCGATACCGACACCCCCAACATTCCGATTTTTGCGATTCCTGATTCCAATTTCGCATTATTTCATATATCCACATTCAATTTTATAAGGAAATATAACATTTTTATGCGTTGATTTTCAGTATTTACTTTAACAGTGCTCAATGCGTGAGTACAGCTAAATCATAAATTATGAAAATATATATGACAATTAAGCTACACAGAAAATTTCGCGTTTCATTCTCAATTAGCAACCGGAAGAACAGATGAGCACTTTACGAACACTAACAAACCTTAGAATGCAATTAGGTAATTATTCATGAATACTTCTTTACATTATTTTAAAATAAACATTTATTTTGTTATTTAATTTACATTTAATCTCTCTATTATTGTGATTTTCGAAACATAAATTCTATTTAATAAAAATTCATTGCCAAGATGGTCTGTGCTGATGTCCCTAATTTTCGAGAGTAGTATCTTTTCTTTCGGGGGAGAAAAGAAAAAGAAACGTATACAACTGTTCGGCGAGACTTTCATTTTTTATTTATTTCTTTATGTCCGGAAGTCAGTGTCACATTCTGGCTGCCAAATCAGTTTTCAGGATACGAGTTGTGATGGATATTATTTAATGTACTTTTGATCTCTCTTATATTGTGATTTTCGTAACATAAATTCTGTGAAAAAAATTTATTGCCAGTACACCGCTGGTTACGTTATTTAATTGTTTTTCTCATTAATTTTCACTTTTCAATGCGTAAAAAAAGTTAAATTTAATACTTGCAATCACTATAAATGGATACATTTTAAATTCACGGTATTTGGTCTTGTCGCTCACTTTCGACATCTTTTTTTTCTAATCCAATTCGAGCATTCTAAAGTGTTTTGTGAATACGTTTTTCTTAATATATTCCAACAATAATAAATGCCTAACCCCCCTCCTTAAAACAAATCATCTTCTTTACGTTTTATTAATATACAAGGGGCGTGCAATAAGTAAGGCCTCTGACCCACTTCCCATAGCAGTAGAGCAACGAAACTTGGCACAGTTATTAGTCTTTCTCTACATAGGAATCACTCAGAGTTATGCATTTCTCCCATCGTTTGATGCAGCTCTGGAGACCATTTTTGCAGAACACCCCAGGTTGGTCCTCCAACCACGACGTGACTTCAGAAATCAAAGCTGCATCATCTGGGAAACGCTCTCCTTTCAAAAACAACTTCATGACTTGGAAGAGGTGAAAGTCAGAGGGTTCAAGATCAGGAGAGTTGGGAGGATGGGGAGGATTTAAAAACCAAACGCCCGTGCATCTGATCTGGCGACATGCAAGTTGTAGACCGGAGCGTTGTTCTGCAGGAGGGTACCTTTGCTGATCTTGCCCCGCCTCTTGATTTTGATAGCTTCCCTTAATTTCCTCAAAAGTTAAGCATATTTGGCTCCTGTAATTGTGGTATCCTTTGCCAGGAAATCTGTCATCACTACTCTGTCCTGGTCCCAGAAGACTTTGAGCATGACCTTGCCAGCGGAGGGCTGCACCCTTGCCTTCTTTGGAGGTGCTGAGTCCAAGTGCTTCCACTGCATTGACTGGGCTTTGGTCTCTGGATCATAGTGATGGACCCAGATTTCATCCTGTGTAATCAGTCTTTTGAAAAACTTTGACTCATCTTCTTGGCACATCTCCAAATTCATCCTATGGCACTCAACGCATTCTCGCTTCTGGAATGGTGTGAGCAACCTGGGAATCCATCTGGCAGACACCTTATGCATATGCAAATAGTCATGGATGATAGTTTCCACAGACCCTGTACTAATCTTGAGATCTTGGGCTATTTTGCGAATAGTAATGCGCCGATCTTCCAAAATGGCAGTCTCAACTTGACGGACAGATGCCTCATAAATGGCAGAAGGGGGGCCGACCAGGTCTGAGAGCTGTTTCCATAGACTTCCGGCCATGTTTGAATTTACGATGCCAGCGTTTTACAAAGTCATATGATGGGGATTTTCACCATAAGTTTATTTCATTTCATCAAAAGTCTCCTGTGGTGTACGTCCTTTCAAATACAAAACCCGGATCACTGCTCGATATTCAACAGGCTCCATTTCACACCTGACTAAGTTCAAACACCTGTAAAACAGAAACCACAATTATTTCAGAGCTATAATTTGCCACATAACCTGTAGAGATATAAATCATTGCACATGCAAAATCTCAGCTAGATCAGACAACTGGAAGTGGGTCAGGGGCATTACTTATTGCACGCCCCTCGTATCTCTAATCTCTAATCGATATCATTTTTCCACAAACGATTGTTTTAACAAAAACAAATAGTATCCGTCTTTCCTTATAAAACACGCAATGAATTACGAAGAATTATAATTTTTTGATTCCACACACATATCTCGTTCTGCGATCGATATAGTTAACGCTAATTGTTGCCACTAAACATTTTGATATTCATTCGTTTAAGTTCTTTATATTTTTTTTAATTTTCTTATTACTTTGTTCCAGGATAAAGCAACCTATCCTATGAGGAACATTCATTCGCTATCTAAAAAATTCCAACCGAGATATTTTCAAAGATTCTAACCGTCCCTCTTAGTGCAGTTGTTTGTATCACTCTTGCCCCTATTATATTAGCCAGATAGTTTTTGAAATTCATTTTCGTAAGTCGTGTGGATGTTTTCATGTCGTACAGAAGATTTTTTGTTATCTTTTTCCTCTCCACGTTATTTAATTTAGCATCATTGGGAACGCTAACTTGTTGCTTCTTTCTTTAATATCACTGTTTCATTTTATTAGCTTCATTTTCTAGGTATGTAGCTGTAGGGATTGTATAGTCAGTGGGTGGTAGCTGACTTCTAACTCTTCTTTCTGATATATGTTCTCAGAATTTGCTGCTGACAGATAGTATAGAAGCTGTGTCCAAACCGACCTTCATGTCAACCCGAGCAAGCTGGGTATCCATACTAGTTTATCTATAAAAAAAGAAAGACTATTTTAAGGATTTTTTTCGATTGTCGGCACTTATCCAATGAATACAAAAGATATCTAAGAAAACTGTGTGAAATTTGCAATATAGGCCCAGCTGTTTTGGAATCTATAAGGAAGGAAATCTTACACACACGCACACAAAGTAGCTTTCATATGCTAGTATATAAAGATAGAGATGGAGGTTCTAAAAGAATATACAAGACAATGGCAAGGATAGAGAGTTAATGAGAAGTTTTGTAATATTCATTATTTCAGTTGAATTATTCATCTCGTCAACATCTCGAAAAGACAAACCTTTATTTAATGATGGATTTATGCTTGTAATTGGCTGACGTCTCTGCGAATTCATTATACGGAAAACAAAAAAAAAATCAATACATCTATTCATTTCAAAGAACGTCTAATCTAATTCATTAAGACACGTGAAATAAATATAATAATGATTTACAAAACGTAAGTATATGTTTTCGCATCGATTATTTATCGATTATTTATTGTATGTACCATTCCTATCCTTTATCATTTCGTTTTGTTTGAAAAAAAAATTTTTTTTAAATAATGCACGTATTTTATAGAACAAAAGGGACCTTTAAATGCTTATACGTACTGGGGAGCGAAAAAAAAACTGCTGATAACGTAAGAAAATACTGTTTGTTTGTGTGTTTGTGTAATAGAGCTAAAGCATTTGGACCATGTTTAAACATTGTACCTATTTACAATGCCTCCCCATTTCTCCTCCACCGAAAGAGAACAAGAAATAGAAGTGCAGCATCTGAAGAACAGATACTACACTTTGAGATATTAAATCTTTTATTCATGTTAAAAAAATTCAGTCAAAATCAACGATGAACAAAAAGCTTAGGCACATGGCCAACTCAAAAGGGGGGATTTTGGGGGTCGTTGGTCATCCTTGTCACCCCAGAACTAAACTAAGTCAAAAGTTTCTCCCAGCTAGTATCTTCTTTCACCATAATACCGCATTCACCCTTTCATATTTGGGGACGTCCTACTTAACTCCCAATTTGATCTTGTCCCGAAGGCCAAGTAACTTCGCATGTCCTTCTCAACATAAGCCAAATAGATGGGAAGCTGTCTCGTCTTGGCAGTCGAGTTTCAATCCTGGGTTGAGGTAGTTGTTGGTCTAGCCGCACTGATGAGCTGTGATGCAGCGGTTTTATGTTGATGTCTCTCTCTCTCTCTCTCTCTCTCTCTCTATATATATATATATATATATATATATATATATATATATATATATATATATATATATATAAGGAACTGTGTCTGTGAGTTCGTTCACTATGGACTCCAAAACTGCTGGGCTGATTTTTTAAAATTTCATACAAATGTATTTTATGCGCCTGGTAGTGTTCTTAAGTAGGTTTTGTATCGGAATATAATTGATAAGTATCGATAATCAATATTTTTTAAAATCCGATGAACAAGGGAACAGGCGATTTTGACTACAGTTAATGGCTGATATAGCCTAAACTCAGAAGTGCATTTAAAAAGTTTTATTTCTGCACAAGCAGAACGGCCTGACATATAAAATAAACAGTAGGCTCTTTGATATGACAGAGATGCGATCGAAATGAACGTTTCTATTTAGAGCATAATTGAACGATAATACTGGACTTCTGCATTTAATTCAAGCTATAATAATTTTAAAAATCAACAGTAGGTTCTCTACAGTGCAATATGAACTATAATGTATTGTGGACTAAGTCACGGCGGGGAAGCATGTGAAACTTCCTCCCAGTGAACCGTGGTTGGTTCGCAACAAAAGCAAGAAATCATATTTGATTGAAAAAGGGCGATTTTACCGATTTCGATATCTTATATATGGGTGGGTGAAATATTCATTGATTCTCATTCAATCACTGGCAACATCTAGTCTTCCTGCTCTCTCTCTCTCTCTCTCTCTCTCTCTCTCTATATATATATATATATATATATATATATATATATATATATATATATATATATATATATTAGTATTTGTGTGTGTGTATTACTTAACTACTTGGATCAGTGATTACGTTTAAATAACATAAATAACTCATTTAGATAGCTCAATAGGGCAATAAGATAGAGCTATAATATTTTTCCTTGAAAGACACCACGTTCATAGGGATGAATATACAATAATTTATTTTAAATTATCCTATATTAATCACAACGTTGCGTACATTTATCTGATAAAATGTTTTCCAAAAAGACATTTAAAACTTTAACCTAAAAAAACTTTATATAAAAATATCTTAAGAGATCTAGAACATGGTTGAAACACGTTATAAAAATATTTTAAAATATTAAAAATGATAAAAATCTGAAAAACCTACAATTGTTGATGGCTACACTCTTTTCAATATACATTTTTTCTGTCGTTGGGACTACACAACCATCACTTTATATATATAGATATACACTTGTGCCCGATATTATTCATACCCCTCGGATCTTTGAGATTTCTATAAGAATATTGCTCAAACAAGAAGGTAGACAATATTAAAGGGATTTCAAACAATAAATCAAGCATAAGCATTTAATTTAAACTCAACAAATAAATAAATTATGCAAGTTTGAAACAGTATACAAAGAAAAACAATAATGGCACTAGTTCAAAATTATTCATACCTCTCTTACTAATAGTCAATAGCATGCCCTTTATTCTTAATAACTACCTGTAACCGTTTTGGATATTTATCAACAAGGTTTTTACAAGCATCACCACTGATTTTTGACCATTCTTCAATGCAGTAGTTCTCCAAATCCCTCAAATTTCTAGGTTTCCGCTTTTTAACCTTAGTTTTCAATATGTGCCAGAGGTTTTCGATAGAGTTCAGGTCGGGACTCTGGCTAGGCCATTCCAAAATATTAATTTGATTATCCTCAGACCATTTCTTGACTATTTTGGCAGTATGTTTTGGATCATTATCCTGTTGAAGGACCCAGTTTGGTCCTAAATGGAGCTTCTCCGCATCCTGTCTAATGTTTTTCTGGAGTATCTCCAAATATTGCTCCTTCTTCATGGTTCCATCTATCTTGACCAAACTACCTGGACCACTAGCCGAAAAGGAGCCCCAAAACATTAGGCTACCACCACCATGTTTCACCGTGGGTATGGTGTTCTTTGGGTTGTAAGCTTCTCCTTTCTTCCTCCAAACGTAAGAAGCATCCATATGGCCAAACAATTCAATTTTTGTTTCGTCAGTCCACAAAATACTTGAGAAAACGGACTCTGAAGAATTCACATGGGTCCTAGCAAACTTTAGACGTGCTGCAAGGTGCTTTCCGGTGTGCAATGGAGCCCTTCTTGGTCTTCTTCCTTTCAGACCATTTTCATGCAGAGTCCTTTGCAATGTTTGCCTTGATATTTTTATGCCAGAAGACTCCAGATTTTCTAAAATGTCCTTAGTAGTGGTGGTTGGATTTGCATTAACACTGCTTACAATTTCCCTGGTGGCTCTAGCAGACAGTTTCCCTTTCCTTCCTCTACCAATCAAGTTGTTTGTTGTGTGGTGGCTCTGGAATTTTTTGATGATGCTCTGTACTGTTGCTGTAGGGACCTCAAATTTCATGGAAATTGACTTGTAACCTAAACCATCCTTATGTGAATTCACAATTTTAGTCCTAAGATCATTACTAAGCTCTTTTTTCTTCACCATTCTAATAATTTTTATTCTTTTATTGGTTTTCAGTTGATATCATTTTAATTTCTGAAAAATGCAAAAACCGAAATGAAATTAATCAAAGGTTGTATAAAAGCATTCAAAATAAGAATCAAACAGGAAACAAACAGTCAGAAACTCGATTAATACTGAAAAAATAAGGGGGTATGATTATTTTTGAACATTGCAGATTTTATAAATAGTTGTATATTTCTTTTATTGCAAGTATCCCGAGATTTTAAAATGACGAAAATGATCAGAAGAGGTTTATTAAGAATATGTATCAATATGGACGTAAACAATAAATTCTTACAAAGTTACACCTAATAAACTCAATTTTCAAGGAGGGGTATGAATAATATCGGGCACAAGTGTATATATATATATATATATATATATATATGTATATATATATATATAGTCATCCACATACAGCACTGTTTCGCTGTTTCACAGCTCATCAGTGCGGCTAGACAGGCAACTACCTCAAGCTAGGATTGAAACCCGACCGTTTGTACGGCAGTCAAGGCTCCTAACCATTACGCTATTGGCGGCTGCTTGAACGAGTAGTGAGTTTAACGATGTTTTGATATCGTCCGAAATACCTCCGCTCGATTTGTTTACACAAAGAGCGTCGCTTATATGCTAATGGTAATTCGTTTTTCACTTCTCAATATGCTCAACTCAATGTATATATATATATATATATATATATATATATATATATATATATATATATATATATATATATATTAAGTAATGTGATTTATAATTTAGAATTTAAAAATCATATTTTAATTAAATTAAAAATCCGTTTCATAAGAAGGAACAACAACAAAATCAATTATCTGTACGATCGTTTCAGAAAACCAATGCTTTTTATTGTGGTATACATCAAGTTATGTAGAATAATTATATATAGTTTTTTGGTAAGCAAGGTCTCCTCATCAGCAAATTTTGGAGGGTTTTTATTGAATTTAAAAGACACCATAAATAAACCTAGCATTAAAAGTAAGGCAGATGAATCTGAAAAATTGAAATAAAAGGTCTGGATTTAAAATTTATAAGAAAATTAATATGGGTTAGAGATAGAAATAAGTAGAGAAAATATATATTTTTGAATTTACATAATAAATTTGCTTTAAAAATATATAGAGATATTTACCTTTTAATTTTTCTTTTTTTGAAATCAGGAACTGTGGTTAAAATAGTCATTTAGATGTTTGCTATAGCTTTTTATCTTATTGAATGATGAATTTTAAAAAGGGGGGGACGCTCGAGCAATAAATTGTTTCCGTTAGCGTATTTTTGATTTAAAGACGCTACGGTTTATATATAGAGAATATTATTATTACATGTTTTAAGGGGAGATAATTGTCATGTTTTCTTTACTTTATTTATTATTTATTTGACGGGTGTAAGGGAGGTAATTAGTCTAACTTAATTTATTAAAAAAATAAAATAAAAATAAAAAAAATAAAAATAAAAAAAATAATTGTAATCTATTTTTACTAATAAGTAATTTTTAATGATTGAAGGTGGTTTATATTTATTAAATTTAAACCAACGTTTATGACTACATGTCATAAGCTCCTGTCTTGAATTTAATAGTTTGGTTGTACTTTTTATATCTTCATATTTTAAAATTTTTAGGGTATCTTTTGTACATAGTGCACAAAATTTATCTCCTGGTTTATATGATTTGCAAGTCTCAATTATTTGCCATTTTAAGTTGAAAGAAATATTGCTGTTTTTTAGTTGCCAAATATAGTTGGATAGAGTAGTTTAGTTTGACAGAGAGTTATTTTTAAAAGAATGTTTGTGCGTTGAAATTCTATGTTTTATTAGGCCAGATGTGGAACCAAAATATATTACCTCTTGCTTGTTGTGATTATTTTCCGTTAGGTCTGTTGTTGGATTATTATATGGTGGGTTGATTAGTAATTGATCGGTAGATTGGTTTAAGTTGGTGTTATTATTTAATCTGGTAGTTGAGTTATGGCTGTTAATAGGTTCATGTAGATTTGGAGTTTTTGATACTGTGCAGCTATAGATAACATTTTTAATTTTACATGAGCCTTGTAGGGGACATTTATTTTTTCTTCAGTTACAGTCCGATGTATTTTGTATAGTTGTATTATGTAGTTTATTAATTTTCTTATTATTAGAGCTAATTATTTTCTGATGAAGGTTAGGCATAGTAGAGTAAGAGACTTTAATTGTGTTCTTATTGAAAATTTTATTATATCTATGGGGGGCTTTAAAGTTCTTATCTAATATTTTAAAAAATTCTCTGGCTATGTTTGTTTCTAAGTTTTTGGAATATGGGGGGTTGAACCATAGGATCTCCTTGTGTCTATTCTTACGTTTACGGGTTTTGGTTTGCTGTTTATTTGTATTATTATCTAATATTTGTGGTTTGGTTTTATCTTTTTTTGTCTCTTGGTTATTTTTCTTAACTCGTATATGGGAAGACATTGCCATATTATATGTTATTACGCTCTTAATAGGTTTATTTTCAATGCAGTTTATGTTTCTATCATTTTCATTTATGAATTTAATTTGTGAATTATATCCAGAGTTTTTAAGGGCCTCATTATAATATTTTTCATTTTTGGTAAATATGGATTTAGTAGAAGAGTCTAGAAATTCTTAAAGCGATATTGGGAACTATTGATTTTAATATTGATTTAGGGTGGTTTGATTGATTGTGGACATATAGTAGTGATTGGTTAGGTTTATGATAGGGTTCAAAGGTAGAATTCTCAAGATTTAAGGTTATGTCTAAGAAATTAACAATTTTTTTATTAGGGTCGATTTTTATACTAAGTCCATAATTTTTAAATAATTTATGTAGAGCTTTAATTGCTTTTTCATAATTTTTATTAGTAGAATTAGTTATGAAAAGTGCATCATCTCTATATAGCCCTCCTTCAAGTTTGAATTGTTTATGGAGTATACAATGTATTTCATTTAAAAGGAAAAGGCCAACTAGATCAGTGACCTGAGTCGAGTCCGTCGATCCCATTAAAATGTTGAAGTGGTTAAATACTCTCTAGCTATAAGTATTAGTTTAATTTCGTCTTGAGTTATATTAGTTAATTTTCGTGCCATTAATAGAGATTTATTAAGTAGGATAGGTGATATAGATTGGTAATATGATTCAATGTCAAAAGAAAGAAATTTAATGTTATTTTTATTTTGAATGTTAGAAAACCAGTCGATTACTTGGTTGGAAGATTGCCATAGTGGGTATTTTATTATGGATTTAATTTTGGGAATAATTCTATCTAATATGTTTTTACTAACCAGTCCTATATCTGATTTCGAGGGGCAAATGAGTCTAATAGTAGGGTTTATATTGAAGCTGTGTTTGTGGTCTTTTAAAGTAAATCTCGGGGTACCTGGTACCGTTATTTCTGTGTATTTATCTATTTTAAGTTTAGTTAAAATGTTTTTTGCATCATTATTTATTTTATTTAGTGCTGATTTATTTGTAGTTTTATAATTTTTATTAATTTCTTTATATATTAGATTTTTATATTGTATATAGTCCATTGTGTAGAAATTTCCAGTTTTATCTGCCGGTACTATGAGTTTATTTTGGTGGCTTATAGAAATAGATTTTGAAAATTTATTTATTTTTTTAAGTGTTGGAGTGATATATTTTTTATTTTTCTTAAATTTAATATTTTTAATCAGGTTGATTAAATCATTTTCAAAATTTTCAGTGTCTTTGTTTCTTTTAGGGTTTTTGTATGTTTTTAGTCTGTAGTATTTCGCTGCTTTTCTTTCTTCATTGTCTTGTCTGAGGATGGTTTCTTTTATTTCTCCAGGTTGGTGGTGTATTGGTTCTGTGGTTTCATTTTGGTGATTATCAAAATGGTAGGCTTTCCATCTCAAGTTCCTTATAAATATATTTATACTTGTAATTAAGCTGGTTATAAAGGTGTCTTTAGGGGGTATGGGGATGCATTTGGTTGATAATTGCAAGTCCTTCTCATGAAACATATCTACAATTACGTATATAAACTCGACCTGTTATAGGGAGCTAATAATTTAAAGGAGATTAGAACAATAGTCTAAAGAGCTGAGTGTATTTTAATGTAACAGTGAAATTACTAGTTTAATTAAAATACAGGAAATAGAAAGTGCTCGTTGTAATTTAGATATATAATAAGCTCGATAGTTAAATGTACTAGAGCTAATTCAATATTAAGTAATATGATTTATAATTTAAAATTTAAAAATCATATTTTAATTAAATTAAAAATCCGTTTCATAAGAAGGAACAACAACAAAATCAATTATCTGTACGATCGTTTCAGAAACCAATGCTTTTTATTGTGGTATACATCAAGTTATGTAGAATAATTATATATAGTTTTTTGGTAAGCAAGGTCTCCTCATCAGCAAATTTTGGAGGGTTTTTATTGAATTTAAAAGACACCATAAATAAACCTAGCATTTGTGAATATTTAGATGAGAATCAATAAGTCGTATTATTTGGATTCTTCGGACTACTGTGCTCATCTTGAGTGGTATTGTCAGAACATTCCGGTCGATGTAACCTCCGACCTTCTTTAAATGTATAATGTCGAACTCGGAAATCTTTCTGTCGAATTGAGGAATCCGTGCGGAATTTTGAATGGAACCCTTTATTTAATTTATTAAATCGACTGAAGGAAGCCTGCTCTCATTCGTCACTCATGACTGATCAGACGTCCTATGTCATTCATAATTGTACCCGTGGTGTAGTGGATGAAGTTCTTGGTAAAATTGTGTTGCAAAATATTCCACTCTTCTGGGGGTTTAAGGTTCAGTCTTCAGTGTGGGCGATACTACAAAATACAGTTGCGAATTACTTGGGATTTCTAAACATACGTAGCTGACGGAACGAGAACATGTTATCCCCGTGGATTTAATTTTATTTGAGCCGTTCTCAATACGTGATTAGAACTAAGAAGTAAGTTATGAAAATATATATTGCAATTTCGCTACATAGAATTTTCCATGTTTTATTCCCGTCAGGCTACAATGCATGTAAGTTATGTTACCGCTATACCCCCCCACACACACATATATATGGGGTTATTAGCTGGTTGGATGACCGCGACCTTTGTCGAGACGAAGTAGGTTCATTTCACAGTCGGATTACGGCTCAGTTTGCTTGGTCTGGGTTGGTTAATAGAAATTCTTGTGTGCATGACGTTTGCTCGGTTGGTGGAGTGCTTGCCTCGCATGCAAGAGGCTCGGGTTTCGAATCCTGAGTTCGGATGTGTCTAACTGATGAGCCCAAGTGGGGGCGAAGCTCGAGTCTTGGACTTCCGGTTTGTTGACTGTCATGGCTCTTGTGGGCTGCGACGTTCTTTGGCTGTGGAATTTATTATATATATATATATATATATATGTGTGTGTGTGTGTGTGTCTGTGTGTCCACAGATTAAGGTCTTCATTAGCCAATGGCTAGGCTGTAGAATTCTATTTTTTCCTCCTTTGTTCAAATTTGAAGAGGGGTTACTTAACATTTTTGTGAATTAAAACATGAATTTGTTTAAACACGTACATATTAGGAGTATTTTTTGTTTTATTTTACGCGTGATATTAGTTTAGTCTTTATTGAATAATAATAATAATAATAATAATAATAATAATAATTATTATTATTATTATTATCATTATATTATTATTATTATTATTATTATTATTATTATTATTATTATTATTATTAAGTAAAGTTTTTCGTGTTTGTACAGTTGCTAGCTTTTTCGTTTCTACAGTATGATACATTTTGTGGGTTTTGAAAGTTTAGGATTTCGAATTTCTCATTCTGACATAATCTGCAATGGTCGTCTAAATTTCTACATTTACTGGCTTGTCATACTATTTTATTTTCTGTTCGACTGTTGGCTAGCATCCTTTTTCTTTTGAGTTCCTAAATTCAGACTTTTTTTATTATTGAATGTGCTTTTATCTGGTTTCAACGGCAATCATTTAAATAGAAATAATAAAGCTAATAATGAAGAAAAACGTTGCATATGTAAAACTACCTGTCTGTGGAAAACAATAGCGCGAGGGGGTGTTCTGTAGAGTTTGGAGAATTATGTAGCACAGCAATGGAACTCTGTACAAAGGGGACTTTTTCCTCTCTTGCCGACAGACGTTTACTCATCAAGCGTAAGCAAAAAAAAAACTGTCTCTTTTCCCTAAGCATCGTAGAGCAAATAGAGTATAACTTCTGCTTTCTGAGGTGAGGTTATTTGTACTACTACTACTACTACTACTACTACTACTATAGGATGATTTACCGATAACTATACGACACAATCATACAATCATATTGACAAACCGATTCTCGCCAGATCACTAAAGTTAACCAACGATAAGCCTGGCTTACGGGTGACCATTTTGGAAGACTAAGCGCTAAATATCCCGCGCCAAGTCGTAAAAATTTCCAGGTTACTATCTAGGGGCGCATTTAACTCACTAGGGGAGATGCACCCCCAAATCAAGGTGGAAAGATCACAACAGAAACACCAAATGGCTGAAAAACATGAAAAATGAATATTTATTTTATTTATTTGCGGGGTCCGTGGTGCAGTGGATAGATGCGTTGAATCTCTATGGTTTCAGTTGCGCGTTGTCTGAAGATCCCAGTTTCAATCCTACCCAAAGCCGGTCAGAAGATCAGTTGGTCAAAATCTTGTCAGACAACAACTATGGAAGGCAGTAATTACTGAGGATACATTTAAGAGACTCATCATTCCTATCCGGTCGCGGTTAACCGCTTGAAGGAGGCCAAAGGAATAGTTGGCTGAAACGTCGTGAAACAGCAACTATGAAAATGAAAATAACAGTCTGCAAATAAATAAATAAAAATATATACAAATTATTCATCTCAAAGAATTCCAATAAAATAATATGAAAAATGAATTCCAAGAAATTGAAGAAGAAATGGAAACAGAAATTAATGAATAAATGCTCAAGACGACCCTAGACAAAATAGAATGCACCAGGCCACGATAGGAACAATTTCTTCTAAGTGACAATCTTCTTGAAGACCCAACAGACCTAACAAACAAAAAAATCGCACCACTTCACGTCAGATTAATCCAGATGCCGGATGACTTTCCTACTCTAATAACTTTTTTCATTGGGCCATTTTATTTTGAATTCCTTCCCTGTTACGTGTTTCCCTGACTGCACCAACATGTAGAAATTTAAATATAATGTGAACAAATATTTTAAGTAGAATGCTCTCTGTGAATCCGGTTATAATCAAAATGCTTCAGTGGCCATGCGGCTTGCTTCAGAGTGCATAAAAAATGTTTGTTATGTAAATTTAACTCGAATTAATTAAAACAACTTTACTGTCCCCGTCGAAACGCTTAATCGTTAAATACATCAATCATCGTGACAACAATATGATAGGCACGTTTGTCTTCATTGCATTCGTTAACAAATACCCTTAGACGTTTAATTCATTTTCGTTTTCATCATCCTGAGCACGTCCCTGTTATTCGTGGCAATCCAGCAATGCATTTTGAGGGTGCTTGCAATAGTTCTGTTTTCATAACTTGGATTGGTAGATAGCATGAGTTATACAGCGGCGCATATCCGATCTCGCTCGTTGAACATTGTGTCACTTTCAGACATGATAGAAGGCTCCGATCGCTCTTGGGATTTGTACGAAACTGACCAACTAGTAGATAGTTTGCAGCAAAAATAAAATCGATCAAACGGAAATGGAATTATGTTGTCTTTTCTATGGCGACAATTTTATCGTTTCACTCTGTATATGCCTTATTTAGTTTTATCGTTATGGGCGCGTCCGAGAAAATTGGCAGCAGACTATGATAGCTGACTGGCGAAAATATTAGCAACAGCCGTCTTTACACATATGCAAATTAAGCAAGTGTGCACGTGCTGGCGTCACGAGAAAAAGAAAGAGAGAAAAACAATGAAACAATACACCACGTAGGAAAGATGAGAAGCAAGTTGCGCATCGGAGAAGATGGATGTGTGAAAACGAGAGCTAGAAAGTGCTGACTATATCTGGCCTGAAGTGCCGGGGAGAAATATCTTTTAAAGATAAATAAGTAAATGTGTTACTGTTGGAAAACCACAAATAAATGTATTTGCACTTAAAAAATGCCGATTCGAATTTTTATTCCTTTCTTTCTTTTTTTTTCTTTTTTTTTCTTTGCGACGGTACCAGACAATGTGTGGGTTCGAGTGGTTGAAATGAAATGTGTAACGGCTATGTTACATTTTTCATGCCTTGTTGTACCACTGTCGTACCTTAATTTATCGTGCAATAATTTATGGTTGGTGCAAAAATAATGTCGTTTTATTTGCCGTTCAACTACAAAAGATAACTCTTTTCATAATAAAGTTTATTAATCGAAATAAGAACAATCAGAATCGGCACATTTTTGCCAACGAGAAACAATTCCATTTATCCCATTAGCATAGAAATCGGGAGTTCTGGAAGAGATGAAGTCATTGAAAGCTTCGGGTGCTTTTCGTTAATTTGTCGACAGTACTTCTCCGCCGTAATCGTTTCGCCTGGAATCAAGAAACTGTGATGGATGAGACCGGCCGCAGACCACCAAACAGTCACCATAAAATTTTTTGGTGCAATTTCGGCTTCGGGAAGTGTTGTGGAGCTTCTCCGACATCCAACTACTGTGCCGAACATCGCCGTGTATCGTAGAAGATCCACCTCTCATCACACGTCATAATCCGCTCGAGAAATGGATCGTTTTTGTTGCCCAGAAGGAGCGCAGAAGACACCCAATAACGACGATTTCTTTTATTATCGTTCAATTCATGTGCTACCCATTTATCCAGCTTCCCTGTTTGTTTTAAATGGTAAACGACTGTTGAGTGATCGACCTCTAGTTCAACGGTAACTTCTCGGGTGGTTTTCCGAGGATCGGCTTCAATTAAAGCGTTCAAATGTTCGTTATCAACCGCAGTCGGCCAGCCGCGTCCGTCATCTTCGAGGCTCTCATCACCATTGCGAAATTTCTTGAACCACCGTTGTGCTACATGTTCGTTAGTGGGTTCTGGACCAAACGCATCATTGATATTACGAGCTGTCTCGATAGCTTTTTAACCTAGTTTGAACTGGAACAAAAAATCGTGCGGATTTGAATTCTATCCATGCAGTCAAAAGCCTGCAAAATAAAAAGAATGAAGAGATTGAGAACGGTAACAAATAACACTATTCGATAGAGCGGAAACTGCGCTTCTAAAATGATATATAACATGGCTATATATATCAATGAATTAATTCAGAAATCTATCTATCTATATATCTATAAAAGTGAACGTGTCCGTCTGTCTGTCTGTGTGTGTGTCTGTCTGTCTGTGTGTCTGTCTGTCTGTGTACATTTCCCTACGCAATAACTCTGTCAATTTTTAGTCTATAGACTCGAAATTTAAAATACCGGGTACTGAGATTTGGGAAAATCGATGTGACGGGTGTCAGCCAGAAATTTGGCTGTTAAGGGGTCAAATTTTAACGATTTGACCTTTAAGAACTCTACCAAACTCGTCCGACAATTTTGGGTCTAGACACTTGAAATTTTAGATATAGGTTCCTTGAACCTGGATCTAACTTAATAAAGTGATTTGAGCCCGAAACTACAAATTTTAAGGGGTCATAATAGGGGTCAAATTTTTAAAAAAATTGACGTCTGCGGTCTATACCTCAGACAATTTCTGGTCTAAACATTTGAAATTTTACATAAACTGTATTCAGAGATAGGGCAAGCTTTTTAATCTGTTATATAAAAGTAATTTATAAAATAAACAGTAAGTTCTGTACAGTTCAATGTGGACTACAATGTACTTGGACTAAGTCACTGCGGGGAAACATGTAAAGGTTCTTTCGAATACACAGCGACGCGTCCCCAATTAGAAATAGCAACTAATCGATTAGATTGAAAAATGGATGATTTTACCGGTTTCGATAACAATGGGAGTGTGAAACATCCATTGATCACCATTCAATCCCGAGCAACATCGGGTCTTCCTGCTAGTCATATATAAAAGTAACATGTGAGAAAGCGATATTGTTTTTGCACCAACCTAATAATAAAACGCTTGCAATTTATATAAGTTGAGTCCAAGCATCTCTCTAATACTCTACGCCCGTTGGTTGTTCGGTCACCCTTAAGTTCGAAATAGTATTAACGTTTTTCTGTCTTTATATCTTATATTTTTTATGTTTTTAACATTCCATTATTAAAAGCGCTGACTGAATGGATGTATGTTGATACTATCTGTCCTTTTACTTACAAGGAAAATTTGATAACATGGGGACGCGGTACAGCAGGTATCAACGTGTTGACCTTCCCTTTTTCTTGGTTTACATATGTCGATAATAAATATATGTTTTCTCCTAGCCTTAATTATTGCCTTTCCGATAAAAAAAAAATGATATGCCAATTTGGTTTGAAGTGCAAATGTGTCATGGTAAAAATCTTTAGAAAATGTCAATATCAATCCAAAAACTCCAAAGATGGATTGAGTCTATGGAAATTCCACGGACATTTCAAGACATTCGATATTTGTTTCACCATTTTATATTCAATTGTTAAATCCTGTCATGTGGAAAGGTATTAACTCACAATTGTTCCTCCATCAACGTGTAATATAGCAGGGTGTATTCAATATATGCATTCGAAATAAGCTATCGATGCCTAAAAGCCTGGTGGCGACTAGCTAACAGGTCTTGAGTAGCCGAGGCACAGCGTTTGCACTGAACAACGGCAAAAGCTCAGTTTGCTAATGCTGCAAAGGTCGGCGTCGAGCTAAACAAGGCATGCAGGACCATTACCGGCAATGTGTAATCGATCAACTTGTCCCTTAATTTACGTGTAACAGAAGAGTGTATTCGATATATGCATCCGCATTAAGCTGTCGATGCCTAACAGCGTGATAGCAACTGGCTAACAGCTCTTGGGTATGCGAGGCACAGATGCTACACCCGCTCGCGTTTGTACTGTGCTGCTCGGCCGCAGAATACTCCAGTCGACATCGAGCTCAACAAGGCATACAAGGTCATTACCGGCAACCTGAAATCGACCAACTTATCATTTGTCTACAGGCTGTCCGGAATCATACCGCCGCTGATTCGTCGAGAGAACATAGCGAAGGCAGATCATGACAAACAGGATAACGACAATCGTAATTCTATATATTGACAGCAAGACGTGCCACAGCGATTATCATCCTGCAAGAGTTTCGCCACCGTCACAAATAACACCAGCATCTTCTTCCTGCTTCGATGAAATGAGTCTGTCAAAAACGAAAACGATGTTCTTTCAGCACAAAAGATTTCTCGGCAGGCTATGATATTTCCCCGGAAAGAGAAGATAACTGTCAATCTGATCCGAATGAAGGTTCTTAACCCACGGGATAAACCTGCACAAGTAGTGCTATATGCAGACCATTAAACACACCCTCAGAGATTGTCCCCTGAGCAAAATGTGCTCTGATGCGATGCTTTGAACACTGCATGATGATTGACTTCAAGACGGAGTGAACTGCTATGCTGCATTGTTGTTTTTTTGGTAAGAGTTTTGGGATTTTTCGTTCTTGTTATCGCCTTACATTAAGTGGCTTCATGATTTGTTTGGAGCGATTTCCATAAAAATATAGAACTATGAAACTAACAATTGGTTATAATTATTCTGAATTTCAGTATATACTCTTAAGTTCCAGCTATCAGTGTTTTTTTTTTATTCATCAATTACTAATCTTATATAAATATAATATTTGTTCGTCTGTCTGTCACATTTTTAATGAAATAAATACATTGCGGCGAAATACCAGTACTTATGCAGAATACGATCCACGTTATTGTCGGCATATTTCGAGCAGATTATGTAAACCGTCGGTATATGCCAAACGAAAACGTTGATTTTTTTTTTTTATATCAAAGGGGTGGAGGGGCGAAAACGTTGATAAATTTTTAAGCGAACGAAAAGTGTGCGTTCTATTTTTTTTTTTTTTGCCGAAAACGATGGCCATTTTTTTTATTTAAAAAAATAATTATATAAAACAATGGCTAATGTTTAAAACGTTAGTAAACATTTTAAAAAAATAAGGAAAAACATACTATAATCGAAAACAGTTATCGTATGGTACTTTCAATGAAAGAAGGTATCTGTGCAGTTCTGTACCTCTATAAGGTCACCATTCGTCCATGTATGGAGTATTGCTGTCACATTTTGGCTGGTGCATCTGCTACTAGTCTCTCGCTCCTTGACAAGGTTCAAAAGAGAGTCCCAAACCTGATAGGCCCTGAACTGGCATCCAAGCTTCAGCCTCTGTCCCATCGACGAAATGTTGCATCCTTCTGCTTGTTCTACAAGTATTTTAGTGGTGAATGCTCTGAAGAACTGCAAGCACTTGTGCCCCCACGACGTGAGCACCCTCGACAAACCCGACAGCCTGCTAAATCCCACCCCCACACTGTAGAGATCCCTAGATGTAAAAGATCTTTCTACTCCAGTAGTTTCTTCCCCAGAACCGCTAGACTCTGGAATTCCATTCCAGGGCCCTGTTTCCCCAACAGTACTGACGGGTTTAAGTGTAACGTAAACCGATATCTTGCTGCCAAAATCCCTACATAGTACCCCAGTAGTTGTAGCCCCTGATAGTAGCCCCTACACCAAAGTGGCAATTTGCCTTGTTTGGGGTGAAAATGTAATAAATAAATAAAAATTTTACGAAGCGTGCTGAAATAGCAATATAATTATTCAGAAATCAATTCTTAATATTTGTTTTAAATAATCTGTAAGTTCACCTAATAATTTAATAAACAATTATACTGTAAAAAAATTACTAATGAAAAGATATCGTGTGCCAATTGTCAGCTATTGCGATTTCATTGACTAAGCGTTTCGGCACATTCCAGTGGTTTACGTACCTGTCCAGAATATGCCGACGATAACGCAGTCCATATTCTGCATAAGTATTCAGACATTTTAGAAATTGAAAATATTGCATTCATTTCTTTTGTATCTGTCAGCGTCTTCTATTTCTCTTATATCTTTTCACTTAGATTTATTTTCAGAAAGTCATCGGGTACCTACGAAGGCGGTATGTTAGCAATATCCTAAATGAAAGTATTTCTATGGAATTAACAGTGTTTAAACTTGGCACATCCAGATTGTCAGTCTGTGTCATTAACCACTTAGCCACCGTCACACCCACTAATATGTCGTTGATCTATGAAAGAGCAAATGTCTGTGTGTATGTTTGTAAATAAATGAAAGAAATTCGACACGAGTTTTTTTTTCAGTTGAAAGAAAATACATTTATTAACGGTCGTTTCATCACTAAACCACTGATACGTAATTTTCCCAGCCAGCAACAACATGTGAACATTCCTCTGTGCACTTTTCCTCTGGGGGTCAGTTGACAGTTTCCAAGTTCGCAGCTACCACTAGCTGCAACGTCTGCAACTCGCCCCACGTCACACGGTCGTCTGGAATGTTGTTAAAAGTTCAGAGGTCAGATGACTAAAAGTCCTACATCCTGTTAAAAATATCCTCTCGAATCGACACGTGCTTAAAAGTCTTTCTCGAGCCGGTACCTGATTTTAAAAAATCTTTTTTCCTCTCTTTGTTTTTATTTTTCATTTTCCTTCGCTGCCAAGTCCCCTCGCGCCACGGCTTGGTCATTTGCATAGGTGTCATGCCGTTTCTGCTGCATACGTGTCAGCGGCTTCGTTACTTTTGTATGTCCATCTAAAAGTTTTAAAAAAAACTGCAAAACAAAGATCTACAAAGTTGGTGGATACTTAATGCCTAAAATTTAGAAAAAAAATCTGTTCATTCTTTGGGGGTAAACCGGGCCAGGTTTTATCAATGCTACTTGTGCAGAATTTGAACCAGACATAACTTTGCTCAGAACATGATGTCATGTGCTCAGGTTTGACTATAATCTGACGTACCTATTTACTATGTCTCCCCACAGGACAGAGTTAGACACCAGGGTCGTTTTTTAACGTGGAGAAAAGGTACAAAAATAAAAATTGTCTCAGTCGTGAAGGATTTCTCCTCCACCGAAAGAGAACAAGAAATAGAAGTGCAGCATCTGAAGAACAAATGGTATTTATTTGCTCCCCCACCGAGCAAATTAGGCACAAGGCCGATTTTTAATGTGAGGAGTGAAGGGAGGGGGAAGGGAAAAGGGGGACCAGCTCCCGAGAGGTGGGATATGGGAGCTGGTTAAAGGTCAGGCATGTGGGGTTGCCCCCACATCTGGTCTTTGCTAGTCATAGCTGGTCTTTGCTAGTCATAGCTCGCAGCATCTGCCGGAACAGATGGTATTTATTTGCTCTCCCACCGAGCAAATTAGGCACAAGGCCAATTTTTAATGTGAGGAGTGAAGGGAGGGGGAAGGGAAAAAGGGGACCAGCTCCCGAGAGGTGGGAAATGGGAGCTGGTTAAAGGTCAGGCATGTGGGGTTGCCCCCACATCTGGTCTTTGCTAGTCATAGCTAGTCATAGCTTGCAGTATCTGCCGGAACAGATACTACACTTTGATCTTGGCCCGAAGGCCAAGAATCTGACGTAAGATGCCGTTCAATGCGCGACAAAGAAGCAGGCGATCTTTTTGGAAAATATTGTGAAAAAAATCAGCAGGACCAACAGCTTCTCGACAGTCATCGTGTTGGAGTTTATGTAGAGACAGAAATTCTTTTGTTTCCATCTTAAACCGTGTATCGGGAAATTACCCGATTGGTGAAGTTTCTTTCACATGCGCTGTCTCTTCTCATCCCATTTTGACATCGTCTAATGCGTCTGTGAACGAGTCTACTTAATCCTAAGTGAATATCCCGGCTGTTTTAATTTAATTTAATTTTTAGAAATAAAACACTATCAATTATTCCCCCCACTCTTTATCTGTGCCTAAACCTAAACGTAGATTCCATAAATAAAACTTCTTTTTTAGAACTGCACACCTGTGGAATTGTGTTCCGTTTTCCTGCTTTCAAGCTGACTACAATATGGTTGTCTTCAAGTCCAGCATAAACAATTTCTGAAGTTAACAAATTTACTGAATTTCCATTACTAACGATTTCTATATTGTCCAATTGACTACTGTACACTCTTAACCTTTATCCTCGAGTGGTCTATGAGCCTTGATAAGTGGTGATGCCTATGTAAAAAAAAGCTCCATCCTACAGAAGAAAAGAAAAAAAAGTTTACATTACCAAAACAAAGAAAAAATACAAAGAAGTAAAAAACATGAAAAACAAAAAAATTTGGTTTCTTTTAACTTTTGTTAAATAAATATGAAAAAAAATATTGTTTGAAAAAAATACAACTGATTTGTATATATATATATATATATATATATATATATATATATATATATATATATATATATATATATATATATTCACTTAAAAAATTCTTCCAAGAATAAAATAGAAATTGTTACAGTAGCTCTTGATTTCTTATTATATATATTTTTTCTGGGTTTTTTATTATTTTAAATGTGTTCTTCAGTTACACTTTGATAATCGGCGACGCTCGGCGACGCTCGGCGACGCTCGGCGAAAGCCGACAGTTGACGTCATGTTGCGAGTAAAGCCGGACGGATGGTTAATTACGTTTGATTCGAATTATGCACAAGTACCAAGGAAATTCATTTTTTCTTTCTTTTTTTATTTTTATTTTTATTTTTTTCCAGTGTGCACTAATTTGAAATGAAAACGCTGACTCAATCATCGGGAATCTATTTTATAAAGGAGTGTGTGTGTGTGTGTGTGTGTGTGTGTGTGTGTGTGTGTGTGTGTGTGTGTGTGTGTGTGTGTGTCCAGTTAGAGGGGAATGGGCTGGGCGGAAGAGAATGAGAGGTAGGGTAAGGGAGGCGGAAAACAGTGGGGGAGAGAAAGAGAGAAAAATACTGAGAAAAGCGTTTTAATATAAATATATTATATTTTTGCCCTGGGCAACGTGGGTTAGCTCTGCTAGTACTAAATACTAAATGAATAAATATGTTCACGACAAATAAAGCGAATACCATTTTCCGAAATCGAAGCCTAGCTAAAAATGCGGCGTGAGGGAACCTATTTTACAAATAATGTCAATTCTAGGAAATATAACTATTTGTTGATGATATTAAACGAAGTAGCACGAATGAATGTAGATAAGGTGTCATTTTGAAAAAAAAAATTATTAACAACTAGCTGGTCACTCGGCGTTGCCCGGTCATACAATACGCTTAAACATGATATTTTAATTCATGAAGATTGCGTATATGATATTATAGAATGAATTCTCTATTGAATATTATATATTATGAGGAATAATTTGCCCGGTGGACTAATTTGAAAAAAAAAAATAAATAAATGAATAAATAAAATGATAATATCGTTCAGCAAATTCCGTCTGTGTTTGTTTACAATATCACGTCAGCTTGTTACACGAATGACCCGGTCTAAGCCGGGTTGACATTCTAGTATATATATGTGTATAGGTGTATATACATATATGTATGTTCATGAATTAAAATGTGGCACGCGTCTGCGGATGAAATGTCAGAAATTGACAAGCTAAACGGGCATTATTTCAATATTTCTCACAAATATAAACAAACCTTGTTATTGTTATAAAAAATGTAACAGAAAGGAATCTGGTTATGTGGTTGTTTTGAAAAGATTGACAGGAAAAAAGTGACAGAAGGAAAAAGATGGCAGTTGGAGATTTGATTGTCAACCGAGTGGACGCCACGATAATTCTCTCTGTCGCTCCCCCACTCTCTCTCTCTCTCTCTCTCTCTATCTCCCATAAGCAAGAACAACAGGAGAAATAAAAAACGGACTGTTGCTTACACCAATGGTTGTTGTGTTTGGAATTCTTAAAAAGGGTTTATAATATAACAAGCTGGTAGTTGGGCTTAACAATCGTCTTTTTTCTCTTATAGATAAAAAAAGAAGAATTTTTACAGGGGAATAATTTACGTTACACCGGCCAAAGTTACACCTGTGTAATGTAAAATATTCCCCTGTAAAAATTCATTTAATCTATAAGAGAAGAAGGACTATTTTTAAGATCGGATTGTTTCGATTTTCGATACTTATCGGATAAATTCCTATGCGGATCGTCATATGTCCATAGAGACAATAAGTGCGCAGTCTGATGTGAGTGCGAGAACTGTAAACGCAATCGCGGAAAGTTTGCCTGAAGTTTTTTTCCGAAGGGTACTCCATCTTTGTCACAGACGATTTGACTATAATGGGCATGACGACAGTTCCTCGCCCTCCCTATAGTCCGGGCCTTGCTCCCTGTTACTTTTGGTTATTTTTTAAGCGCAAGGAAAACCTTAGAGGCTGTCGTTATGAGACAAGAGAGGATATGAAAGAGGCTGTGGCGAGGGTTATTGACGTGCTCACGCTAGAGGACGTGGAACGGTACAACAAGTGCATTGCAGCCGGGGGAGATTACTTCGAAGGGGACTGGAGTCTTTGTGTACTATCAATAAAAGTGGCCGTACGAAAAACGACTGGAAGCTTATTGAAAGCACCTCGTACGTTTGAACTGTGCAAACCAGATTATCATTCTGTATCGTTAACCACTTAGCCACCTCAAACCCCCGTTGTTGTTGTTGTTGTTGTTGTTGTTGTTGTTGTTGTTGTTGCTGCTACTGCTGCTACTACTGCTGCTGCTGTTGCTATTGTTGTTTAAACAAAGGGTAACAGGTTTTGTTTTAAAATTACATACTTTAAATGGTGACCTCTATTGGGGACGGTGTCTGAAGTTTTCAATCACTCAGAGTCATTACCGCAACAATTGAAATGCAGTTCGATAATATGCCATTTCCAGTCGCGTTCGATCAGTTCCTGTGCAAATATTTCATTTGTGTACATAGAAATTCAGACTGTACGACTGACTGTGCGATCAGACACTCCCAAAGCAGAATCATATTTGCTAACTGAACGTTTACGAAACCAATCAACAGAACGCTTCATACTGTCTAGATTTCGAGCGTTTCAAGATCTTCCAGATATCATTCTTTTGAAGTATTGCACTTGCAACTCTGAAATAGATCACTCACTGTCCATCAAGCTCCAGCCACTGTCCCATCACCGCAACCTTGCATCTCTATGCTTTTTTTACAGGTACTTCTAGAATCTTCTAGAATCTTCTCATAAAATTGCTATCTGGCGGCCCCTCGACCTAAATACACCTGAGCAACACGACAAGCAGCAAACTTCCACCCCTTCACTGTTGATGTTTCCTGTCTCTCCATCCTAGACAGGGTTCAAAAAAGAGTTACCAACCTATCAGGTTCTGAACTATCAAGTAAAATCCAACCTCTGTCCCATCACTGAAACGTGGCATGCTTGTGCCTGTTCTACAAATATTTCAATGGCAAATGCTCTGATGAACTCCGAGCACTAGTACCCCATCGATGAGAATACCCTTCATAAACCCGGCAAGCATCAAAATCCTTACGGTATATATATCCAGAAAGTTTGGAAACTATACATGGCAATTGGGCTTAATTGCTATATATATATATATATATATATGTTCAAAACATATATATATAGTAAATTTTGAAAATATATATGGCAATTCAGCTACACATAAATTTTCGCGTTTCATCCTCGTGAGGATTCGTCAGACTATCCTCACGAAAGTGAAACGCGGAAAATTCTGTGTAGCTGAATTGCCATATATATTTTAAACCTTACTACTTAGACTTACGTATCGAGCACCGTCAAAGTAAATACGGTCCTGGATATGACCTAAAACTATATCCGATGGTGAAGCCCCACCTTGCGGGCTTTGGGGAGTGCGGAGCCACCCTTTAATTGCCATTGCTCCCAGGTGCACTCTGACCCGGAGTAGTAGTACCTGTTAGGGTCCCAACTATGGGTTAAATAGAATCTGACTTTAAAAAAATATATATACTCCATTAAAAAATCGTTCCTCAAAATAACTAGATTCGGCATTAAATAGCCTGAAAAGGGTTGA
Organism: Euprymna scolopes; assembly: GCF_053919585.1. Taxonomy (NCBI): domain Eukaryota; kingdom Metazoa; phylum Mollusca; class Cephalopoda; order Sepiida; family Sepiolidae; genus Euprymna; species Euprymna scolopes. Next base: position 31,299,617 of record NC_136511.1, read on the forward strand.
TATGCCGTAAAACAAAAACAATCAACCAATCAAAGTCAATACTGAAAATATTTACATAAAATTTTATGTAGATACATAAAATAATATATATATATATATGGATATATATATCCATATATATATATATATATCCATATATATATATGTATATATATATGGATATATATATATATATCCATATATATATATATACATATATCCATATATATATATGTATATATATATGGATATATATATATATCCATATATATATATATATCATATATATATATATATATATATATATATATATATATATATGGATATATATATATATCCCTATATATATATCATATATATATGGATATATATATATCCATATATATATGTATGTATATCCATATATATATATATATATATATATGGATATATATATATGGATATATATATGGATATATATATATATATATATATATATATATATATATATATATATATATATATATATATAAGAAAGGTCACCAACAATTGCTATGTATTTTTTAACATTATTTTATTATTCCGTGTTTTGATTTTTCATATAAAAACGTATAATATTTAGATCATTGTAATAATGTTTTGAAATCATTGAAATAGTTTTTTACGCGTTTCAGACGTTCCGTGTAGCGTCCTCATCAGAAATTATTCAAAGTGTAAAATAATTAAAATATATTTAAAATTTTTTTTTTTTTTTTTTTTTTTTTTTACACAGTGATCACCACTTATCAAGGCCCGGAAGCCACTCAGGGATAAGGGTTATTGCAAGTACATCACGTTAGTGAGGAGATTTTATGAAGTGTTTAATAAGGGGGGTGTTCATTAGGAATTTGTTAACATTAGACTTGAAGACATCCAAGTTGTAGTCCGGAGGGAAGCAGGCAGACGGAACAGAGTTCCACAGGCGTGCAGTTCTAAGAAAGAAGCTTTGCTCATGAAATCCGCGTTTTGATTTAGGCACAGATATAGAGTGGGGGAAATTTTTCACAGTGGATTCAGCTAGACGGGTGTTTTTCGTGAAAGTTTGGCGAGGGGGGACCAGGGATTGGAGTTACGACGAGCACCTGCCATGAAAATAACGATAAAACAAGGATAGGCTCGCAACGTCTCTTCTGTGGGAGAGGAGTTGCAGGGTAGAGAAAAGGGCATCCCCCACTAAACCACGAAGTCTATTTTGTACTCTGTCAAGGCATGATAGGCTGTTTTTGGCAGCTCCTGCCCAGATATGGCAACAGTATTCCATCCTTGGCCGATGTGTTCAGAATGTGTAAAAGCATTTTCGCAGTCCATTTTGGTTAAATGTTTCCCGAGCGGGGAAATATATTCATGGGTGTGTTCCACTCCTACCCTTCTTATTGGGGTCAGACTATATATATATATATATATATATCCATATATATATATATATATATATATATATATATATATATATATATATATATATATATATATATATATATGGATATGTGTCTGTATTTTGTCATTCGATCGACGATTGAAAATGTTAATATGCCGATGGTCAATTGAATATGATTGAAACAAACTTGTTTTTACTCAGAGTTCGTTTGTTGTTTTTTTTTTGGGGGGGGGGCGTAATAAATACTTTTATAAGTTAATTAACAACACATAGATGATCAGTTTCAAACGTGGGAGATATTTCTGACATGCTTTGTAGTTATGGCGGTCTGTCAGCATTAAACGCGCACATTAAATAGGCGCATGTCACGATTGGATTCGTTGTTGGTAATTATTTTAATCTCTCACTTTTGTTTGTCACATCTGTTCATTTCAGCTGTCCCAGCTTATATAGAACGAATCTATCAAACCATTGTTTGTTTTGATCATGTTGTCTTTTTTTTTGTGTGATTGACGCGCCGATCCCTAAAAAGTTTATGCTTGTATAAAAATGCCACTAATCAAGCTGTTAAACACTTGTATGTCTACACAATGACATCCCCAAGTTGTTGCATATTTTTAAAACGTTTTAATTTGCCTCGGCAACGTGCGGAGAATTATGGTGACTGGTGATGCCCGGTTCAAGTCTTGTATGAATTCCTCAACACTCAAATATCAAACCTAAAATATCGCAAAGCGTCATAAGGAGTAAAAATTTTTGGATTAAACCTGAGGTTTAGAAGAAGATTCTTACGGAATTCTTAATTTTGATTTCAAATTATATATTTTCAAATAAGTTTCACTTATAATACCTTTACTTTATTTATCATTTTAAATAGTGTTTTTCGCTCTATCTAATCGTATAAATGACAATGTTTTTAAAACAATCATGTTTTCTTTTCAAAATGTTGAATACAAGATGGAAAAAAAGCAAATTCACACAATTTTCTTATTTCAATTCAAGCTAGTCCGAAAAGCTGCTGAAACAGCTCACGATAGCAACAAAGCATTTTACCCAAGAACGACTACTGAACGCACAACACAATTGCGGATTAAGAAATTTCGTGGCAGCGACTAGAGTCTTAAAGATCAGCGTAGTAATCAGCCATCGGATGTTGACAACGACCAATTAAGAGCTTTAGTCGTAACTAATTCACGTAGAACTGTTCGATAACTTGCTTCTGAATTAAATGTAACGTATACGACGATTTCCAACCAGTGGAGAGAGATTGGAAAGACAAAAAAAACTTGATAAATGAGTGGCTCACGAACTGAATGACAACCAAAAGAAACGCCGTTATGAAATGTCATCTTTCCTTCTTTTACTCAACAAGAACAGCCGTTGTGACTTGCGATGAAAACTGGGGTTTTACGACAATCGACGACAGTCAGCTGAGTAGTTCGACGCCGAAGAAGCTCCACAACACTTTCCGAAACCTGAGTTGCACCAAAGCAAGATCACCCTGACTGTTTGGTGATTTGCGACCGGTTTCATCCATCACAGTTTTTTTAATGTAGACGAAACCATTACGGCGAAGAAGTACTGTCAACAAATGGAGGAATGCATCAGAAACGTCGACAACAACACCCAGCATTGTCAACAGAAAAGGCCCAATTCTTCTCCACGACAATGCCCAATCGCACGTTGCTAAACCGACCCTGCAGAAGTTGAACGAATTAAGCTACAAAATTTTACCTCATCCGCCATACTCTTCAGATCTCTCACCTACCGACTACCACTTTTTTAAGCATCCCTACAAGTGTCTAAGTGAGAAATGCTTCAAAAACGTAAGCGATATCAAAAACGCTTTTAGCGACTTCATCGCCACCACAACGCGAGATTTTTACATCACTGGCATGAATACACTTGTTTTGCGTTGGCAAAAGTGTTTTGATTCTGCGGGTGCTTATTTCGATCAATGAATTTACAGGAGACTTACTGACAAAATAATTTCCCAATGAAGGACATTTTTTATAGTTTTACAAAAGTTTAAAAGTCACTTCCAAACAATATATATAAGGAACATTGTCCGTGTGTCTGTGAGTTCGTTCCCTATAGACTCGAAAACGGCTGCGCCGATTTTTATAACATTTTACACGAAGGTACGTTATGTGCCTGGTGGTGTTCTTAGAATTTTTGTCGGAATGTCTTCCAGGATTATCGATAATCCATAATCAAGATAATCCGATGAAAGAAAGAACGGACGATATTTACTAAAGTTAACGCCTTACACAGCCTAACATCACGGATGCATTTAAGAAGTTTTATAACCACACAAGCCAAAAGACTCGAAATATAAAATCTACAGTGAGTTCTTTATCATCATTAATTACAAGAAACCTTCTCTATCACCAATAGCAATGGCCAAGAACACATTACCTGAAAGTACTTCCTTTAAACTCCTCGGCCTAACGTTCACAGGGAACATGAACTGGAATAGATACATTCAGAGCTTTGCAAAGGCTGCTGTGAAGAAGGTGGGCTCTCTTTACCATACTAAAAACTACTTACGCCTGAAAGTATCCTGTACTTCTATAAGGCCATCATTCGCCCATGTATGGAGTACTGTTGTCACATTTGGGCTGGTGTATCGGCTACGTGTCTCTCACTCAAAAAAGAGTCGCCAAGCTGATAAGTCCTGAAATGTTATCTAGGCTTCAGCCTCTGTCCCATCGAGGAAATGTTGCATCCCACTGCCTGTTCTACAAGCACTTTAATGGTGAATGCTCTGATGAACTACAAGCACCTGTACCGCATCTACCTAAATACCCCTGACAAACCCGACAAGCAGCTAAATCCCACCTCTTCACAGTAGAGATCCCTAGGTGTAAGAAAACCTTCTACTCCAATAGTTTTTTCCCCAAAACTGCTAAACTTCCGGGATTCTGCTTTCCTAACTGTACTGACATGCAGAAGTTCAAGTGTAATACGAACAGACATCTTGCCACTCATCTCTTCATAATATCCCTGTAACTTATGTCCCGATAGTAGCCCCTTACTCCAAAGTAGCACTGTGCCTAGTTTGGGGTGAAAATTGAATTATATATATATATATATATATATATATATATATATATATATATATATATATAGGGTGACTAAAAAAAAACGGGCCCTGTGTACATTTTATGGAATATCTCCATTGTTTATTCACCGATTTCCCTTATTTTACAGGACATGGCAGAATCAACGACCGTGAGTACAAGACCCCAGTGGGAGCTGGGACAAAGAATACACTGTGTTAAATTTTACTACAAGACAGGCTCGTTTAAGAAAATCCAGGACAGTTTTATGCGTCAGTTCAACTGATTTTGAGTGGGCACCACATAGCTCGGACCTAAGCCCCCCACCCAGATATCTTAAGGACAGATTTTACGCAGGGAAACCCAGAACCATCACGGAACTCAAGGAAGCCATCAGGGAAGAGATGAGAGCCATTACCAATTCGGTCTGTAAGAACGTCATGGACAACTTCGTGCTGCGCCTCAAGAAATGCACGGAGTTAAATGGAGGCCATCTAGAACATATGCTGTAGAACGGAGAAAAAAGGCCAAAGACCCTAGTGTTTTGATGTGATGTTTTGAATATAATAAACTAGTTATGGCATAAGTTTCATTTTATTCGGACAAAACACTAAGAAACGGAGCCATATATATATATATATATATGCAGCAAGTCATTGTCAAGGCAACTTTGGTTAAATACGACAGTTTTCTTTTTTCTTAATTTTTCTGCTAATTTTCTCGATTCTTTTAGTTTCCGGCTGTAAATTGTGTAATATGTAACCGATTGATTGTGTAAAATACATGTAACTATGATATTTTGGTTAATGCAGATGTTGCATTTATTATATTCTATTGCACTCAATGTATAGCAATCATTTAAAAAGTTTTTTTAAAAAATGACTCGCCACCGAGAATAGAGAATTGAAACTAAAACGTTTAGCTTACGATTTACTTTTACCTTTAACGTTAATACCTGATTTATGAAGACATGTTTGCTGCAAGAATAAAAATTAAAATATGAACCAATAACTACTACGTTACGCATGCATATTCGTAATGCCATCGTTCAACCTTCACCTGGCAAATTCCAATTTTTTTTATTTTCACACTTTTGCACCGATTTTCACCGGCTAAAACTCAAATATAAAGTTTAGCGTGGTTTCAAATACCCTATATTGAGTTTCATGTCTGTATCACAGAGGGGTTTGATAGGCAAAAATACTTAAACAAATATATATACGCATACATAAATATATAGAAAGATGCTTGTGTTTACTATAACATTTTACGCAAATAGTATGCAAGTATAAATTATGCAGAATATCTGCATGAATATAATTACACGTAATAGTTAACTAAAGATGATCATCCCATAAGAAAACCGAAAAAACTAATAGGGAATTAATTAAAATGAATGTTTAAAAGAATATGCAAATTAGCTAGATCTTTTGCTAGTAAACGCAATTCCACAACCCATATATAAAGAAGTTTTATTTTCCTTTTAAATAAATAGAAAAATACACAGAATACACAAATTTATAGGTTTATATAAACTGGGACAATCGCTTTATTGCAGATTAGTAAAATATCAATATTTCGCTAAATATATGTCACAAAAAAAATGAAAATTATACCATCATTTATCAAAGAAATTTTACTGTCCATCGCTTTATTACAGATCTCTTACAACGCTAAAAATCAGGCGAATAAATGTTATCGAAAAGCAAAGGTAATTGCTACACTCGCAGAAGGATTGTCCATCCAGAATTTAGCCACGGAGCTGGAATGGGATCCAAAAACCTTGGCTGCATTCTTGAACAACCCGATCACCAAATCCAGAAAAATAAGGTCATCAGGAGAAATCTTTTAGTTCGTGATATTCGGAAAATTCGTAGGGAAATCAACCGAAACAAAAACAGCACCAGTGCTTTCGTTTTCGCAAAAGCTGGAATCGCTCCAAGATCCAGGCATGCCTGATACAATGTGTTGAATGAGATTGCAAGGAACATCAAACCTCCTCCAATGCCTCCAATGAGCAAGCAACATAGGGAAAACAAATGGCTTCGACAGAAAATTACATGAAAATTGATTTCCAACAGGTCCTATTTAGGGATGGGGCCTATGCTACTTTTGACGGTCCGGATAGAGGGACCAAAGTTTGAAACGCAAACGGGACTCCGGCCCGTTACAGAGATCATCGCCAACAAGGAGGTTGCGGCATCATGTTTTGGCCGGGAATCATTAGAGATAAGTTAGTTGGACCATTCCGAGCGCCAGAGGATGTAAAGCTTACCAAATAGGCGTACACGGCCTTTTCAGATAATCATTTGTCGACATGGCTATATGACCTACCATTATCACGTCACTTTCAGGTGATTTTTACACATGACAATGTATCATCCCATTCTGCTAGAGCGACTGCATCTTCCCTTGAATCTATGGAATTTGTTAGGGAAACTCTCATGACTGACCACCGTGTTCTCCAGACTTTAACCCCATTGAATATATAAGAGGAGTTTATGAGGAAGGAGAGCAATTTACTTCAAGGCATGCCTTGTGGGCGAACATAGTTTATGTTGCTAGAGCCATAACCCCTTTTAGATCAAAGAATTGATTTTTGCCCTAAAACAACATTTTAAGAGACCTGCAATAAAGCGATGGACAGTGGACATTCTTTGATAAAGAATAAAATTTCATAACTTAACATAACGTGAATATCGCATGAATTTGAATAAAATGTTTGGAAATAATTAACCTTAAAGGAGTCGTTTGATGATATAATTTTCATTTTGTTGTGACGTATATTTAGTGAAATATTGATATTTTACTAATCTGCAATAAAGCGATTAACACAATATATATATATATATATATATATATATATATATATATATATATATATTAAGTAATGTGATTTATAATTTAAAAGTTTTAAATTAAATTATAAATCACATTACTTAATATTGAATTAGCTCTAGGACATTTAACTATCGAGCTTATTATATATCTAAATTACAACGAGCATTTCCTGTATTTTAATTAAACTAGTAATTTCACTATTACATTAAAATACACTTAGCTCTTTAGACTATTATTCTAATCTCCTTTAAATTATATATATATATATATATATATATATACATAAAGTACTGTTTCACGGTATCAAAGCTCATCAGTTCGGCTAGAATAGCACCCATCTGAAGCCAGAGATTGAATCTACAGCCATCTAGTTGATAGGTTGCAGTTCTAACCACCGGCCTATGCGATCCGTGCCTGACAACTATCTAATACAACCTCATCAAATGTCCATTTAAATAGACATTCTCCCTGTCACCATCCTTCGCCATATTATATTATCCCTCTTATTTCTCGTATCCTCTATTCCTAATAGCTCATAATCTGGAATACTTCGAAGAGGTCACAAGAGACGGAAGTGTTTCAACCTGGCGAAACGCAACAACGAAGATTATCTCACGTTTGCGTCTATTGTTAATAAGCACTGGTGCAATTTTCGTTTGGATGAACTATCAGCAGATGATTTCAAGTGTTTGATTTTTGCACAGGGTCTCGTTTTGACGAAAAACGCAGAGATAAGACGACGAGTTCTCTCCAAACTCGAAAGCGAACAAGGACTCACACTCCAAAAGCTGGTGGAAGATTACCAACGCATAATCAGCGTGAAGAGCGACTCAAGAAACATCAAGGAGTCAGGCGTATCATACGTACGAAAGACCAGTTACAGAAAAAAGAATACTTCCTCGGAAAAAAAAAACAAGGAAATAAGAAGAGAACCCAGATACGATTCAAAAGTCGTTATCTTATAGTGGGTTGAAGGGTTCTAATATATGACGCTTCAAAAATTTTAATTTTTTAATATTATTTTCATGTTGTATAATTTTTATGTTGTCAACGAGAACCTTTCTAAGATCGAAAGTGCGGCAGTTATATTCTTTTATCAAATGTTTATATGTAGCACTAGTATTATTTAGATGCATGGTTATTCGCCGGGACAATGTTGTCGTTGTTTGTCCAATGTATTAATTATTTTCGGAGTTACGTTCTCCCATAGAGCATTTGATTTTGTATACTACAATGGTTTGTTCCAACATTTTTATAGGCGGTGATCAGTTGTTTCTAACCATGAGGTTTTGTGTTCTAAACTTCTTGTAGTAAATAATAAATTTAATTTTAGAATTACTGCCAAAAGGCGTCAAGTATCTACGTACGATATTTTTAATTGCATTTTCTTCTATTCTAAAGCTAGGTGTCATTTGATTTTGATAAAATATATTAATGGAGTTCGCATGTTGGCTAATATTTCCAAAGGATTGTAGCATATATTTATCTATCTATCTTCTATTCTATCCTCCTATAAATTCGTTTTTCTTTTGTGTGTATTGATATTCATATTAAAAACCCTCTTTTCTATTTATTTATTTAAAAAGAAAATACAATTTTCTTATATACGGGCAGTGGAAATGCATTCACTAGCAAACGATCTAGCTAATTGGCATATTCTTTTTAAACATTCATTTTAATTAATTCCCTATTAGTTTTTTTCGGTTTTCTTATGGGATGATCATCTAGAGTTAACTATGTAATTATATTCATGCAGATATTCTACATGATTTATACTTGCATAATATTTGCGTAAAATCTTTACATTAAACAAAAAATTGGTCCATATAAATTTATGCATACGTATATATTTTTGTTTAATCTATTAGTCTATCTATATATATATATATATAAGTGAAAGTATCTGTGTGTCTGTGTATCTGTATGTCTGTGTGTCTGTGTACATTTCCCTACGCAATAACTCTGTCAATTTTTAGTCTACAGACTCGAAATTTGATATACAGGTTACGGAGATTTGGGAAAATCAATGTGATTGGTTTTTGGCCAGAAATTTGGCGATTAACGGGTCAAAGTTCAACGATTTGACCTTTGAAAACTCTACCAAACTCCTCCGACAATTTTGGGTCTACGCACTTGATATTTTAGATATAGATTCCTTAGACATGGATCTAACTTAATAACTTGATTTGAGACCAAAACAATAAATTTTAAGGGGTCATAATAGGGGTCAAAGTTTAAAAAAATGACCTCTGCGGTCTCTTCCAAATTACTCAGGCAATTTCTGGTCTAAATATTTGAAATTTTACATAAAGGGTATTCAAAGATAGAGCAAGCTTTTTCATCAGTTTGGGTCGAAAATTTTTAGTTACCTATATATAAATGTATGTATGTATGTCTGTTTGCATCTCTGCCTTAATCTTTCAATAGAGGCGACGGATTTTACCAAGATTAGTATCGTTTTAAAGTTCGATCTTTTATACGACAAATATCGAAAAATTTGCTAAAAACATTAATATCTTCCCCTTCAACTAGGTACTTTTCTACAGGGGGGTCACGTTTTCGCCGATATTTTTGGAAGTTATCCTCTCCTTTAGATTGTCTAGCCTTACTTTTAAAAAATGTCGCTTTCGGTCTGGCGGTGGTCGTAACAGCATAAGCGTTAGGTTTTACCCAGTTCTTTTCCTCCTTTGCGATACGGGTTCGAGCCTGCCTTCCTACTACCACTTTTTTTTTTGCTAAACATACACATCCAAACTCCCGGGCAACGCCGGGCTGAAATGCTAGTATATATATATATATATATATATATATATATATATATATATATATATATATATATATATATATATGCGTGTGGGGAGGAGACAGAGAGAGAGAGAGAGAGAGAGAGAGAGAGAGAGAGATGAAAACAGTTAATTAACGCCATTTTTCGGGGTAAGTCGTGAACATAATATCCACGATCATAGTAGTTTTCCAGATAATTTTAATAAACAAAAAATATCAATTCTCATATCAATATTCGGCACGTGAGAGACGTAGTTTCTAAATATCATTAACATTTGATTAATTACTAATGATAACTAATTAATTACTAATGATAACTAATGCACTTCACTTCCAATGGTTGTATAAAAAGAGGATGAAAGATAACGTGACAGACGTTTCGGCAGTGATGTTTAATGTGGTCCATGTGGACCACCGGTGATGCATAGAAGAATTTTGGTCTGCAGCTTAATTTGGTTATCAAAAAATAATTATCTTTTTGATGTGAAACATTTAAAGTCCAATAAAATGTATTATTTTACACACACACACACACACACACACACACACACACACACACATATATATATATATATATATATATATATATATATATATATATATATATATATGTATATATATATTCTGAAAAATTTTCATTATTTATTAATGGTTTATTTTATAATTATTTTGAATTTTATAATACGATTGTGCAATTTCGATTTTAGAAAATGGCAGCAAAATTCTCCTGCAAGAAAGAATAAAAGTGAGACAATACACTGATGACTTTTTTTATTAGGATTTGTCAAACAAGTTGATGACAATAAATCAGTTTGTATTGAATGTGGTCTTGTTATTTGTAATGATTCCATGAAGAAGGCCAAGTTAAAGATTCACCAGAAAACAAATCATCCATTATCCGTTGGTAGAGGAAAAATTATTTTGAGTTAAAATTAAAACTTTAACCTCTGAAATTAGTTGACTTCTTCACGAAAGTGAATGCTTTTCAGCTTAATACATAAAACCTTGTTGTATTGTGTCAGTAATGATTGCTAAAGTAGGTGCGCTACAACAATATGGAGAAGAACTGATTAAAGCTGACATGCTGGCTAGTGTTGAAGACATTGCTAAAGAAGGTGCAGTAGTCGTTGAAAAAATATCTCTGTCAAGAGAAACAATAACGAGAAGGCAAGATAAAATGGCCGTATATGTTCAAGATAAATTAATAGAAATTCTTCAAAAAAAAAAAAATTGATGAAACAGCAATTCATAATCAAGCTGCTTTCATAAGTCCGAATTGTATATCAGAATGACATCAGAGAAAAATACTATTTTTAAAAGTTTGCCAGAGAAAACAAATGGAGGAGATATCCTTTCTAAAGTAAACAATTATTTGAATAATAACAATATTCTATTAACTTATTTGATTCAAATAAGCACAGATGGTTCTGCATCCATCACCTGCAGATGAAAACTGTTGCCCCCATATAATGTATGTACACTGAATTATTTACAGACAACACTTGGCTGCAAAAAATCTGGGTGGAAATATAGAGGAAACTGTTGATGCAGCTATAAATATATATCGGAGAAAAATATCATAAAAACAAATTCCTTAAAGGACATCATTTTAAAAAATTTATGAAGATGAACAATTTAAGAAATTAGGTGACTGTTCAAAGGTAACAGCCTTGACAGATTTGTTAGTAACTGGCAAGCTGTACTGAACTTTTTAAAATTCAAATCTGAATCTGTTAGCTGTACTCAAAAACAAAAGACAAAAGCTCAGAAATTTTAGGATAATCTGAATAAGAATGCAATTAAATCAAACATATTTTATCTCAGTGACATTTTTAATTTTGTAAATGAACTAAATTTGCTAACTTTGCAACTCCTAGGAAGGAAATCTAACTTTGTCACTTGCTCACAAAAGATTAAAAATTTTATAAAAAAAAAAGTTGAAATACTGGAAAACCCAACTTGACAAGCAAGTTCTATCATTGTTTAAAATTTAAAAAACCATCAACTCAAGTGCAGAATGTGTCATGGAATCTGCTGAACATCTGGAAAGCCTGGATTCTCAATTGAATATTATATGATACCTAATATTTTTCAGTGGACATGTTTCGTTTGTTTGTTTGTTTGTTTGTTTGTTTTAACAGCGTCAGCAACCATCGTTCTTCAAATTGTATAGTCATGGTAATCTCGGGAAGACAAGTAAAAACAGTAGTTTCCTGTGCTTTTCGTCTTGATTCAGATATGTCTCTCCCCTTGACCCCCCCAACAATACCAACTTGGAAATTTCTACGACTCGGCGCAGTACATACAGCGCCTAGCTTTCCCAAATGGGAATCCACCTGATACTGGCTAGACATCGTTGCTTAACTTCGTTGATTTGGCGAGAACCGGAGTGATTGTGTCAACAGGATCGTGCCGAATATATAATACTGATTTCAAAAGACTTTTAAGAATGTCTTGGGTACCATCAGTTAGAATCGAAACCAAAACACTCAGCGCTCCAGCCGCATTGTCTACGGTTTGAACTATCGAGAGATAGATAAGGAAGATTTAAAATTAAATCACTTTAAGCTATGAATGAATTTGCACATGTGCAAAAGTAATAGAAATATATGGACAAGTTCAAATGGACATTTTCCATTTCAACTTGCCAACATATTTCTGTACGCGTTATTCATCCATCCAAACAAAGATTTTACTCATTATAAACCATTGTCGGGATATGATTACTCTTTCTTGATAACTTCAGTGTTATGTGACCAGCAGTTTAAGAGATTATTGGTTAAATATTTTCACAGCTACACCCACATATATTTACTATTTTATTTATATAGATTAACGGAAAGAGAAGATTAAAAAAACATGACAACAAGATGAATAAAAGTCCATGCTTGTAAGGACAATGTTGACTGGCCCAAAACGAAACACTACCCATTTCCTTGAACCAAATGAATGGCCCTCAAAATGTCCAGATCTCAATATAATATATTAAGTCAGCGCAAAAGTTTCTGCCGGTTTGTAAAAAAAGCATTTTAAGACATTGTAATTTATTTCATGCATATTTTATTACTTATGTAAAGTTACCTGGCACGTTGTAGTCTCAGTCGCAAAATAGACAACTTCAACTCATTTTTTTTTGTTACACAACGACATTTATTTTCTCATTCTCACGCAACGCGTGACTTCTCATTACGACTGTCTCCAATGTAACAGTTTTCTCGAGCATGCTCTCGGACGTCATCCACGTCTTTAACGTGATTGTCTTCTCAAATGTGATCTCTCCTTTTTATAGTCTTCTTTTTTCTTACCGTAACATCATTTCGCTCACGATTCAGTATTTGCATATAGCAGTCCGCGCCATCTTAATTATTAATTTATAATATTTGTTAGATTATTAAAGCATCATTTATATTTTTCTATCATATTCTCGTACATGTTGACGCGAAAACAACTTTTCCAATCATTATGATAATGCTCATCTTTACACAGCACTACAGATCAAAGATCTAGGAAAATCTGTCTTGGCACTCTTGCCCCATCCTGCTTATTCTCCTTGCCTAGCTCCCTCAGATTATCATTTATTTCGCTGATTGCAAAACTATTTAGATATATTGAGGTTAACATCACAAGATGAGACTGAACACGAGTTAAATTAAAAATCCAAACATACATTTTTTTTTAAACATTAGAACAAAAATGAAATATATTTTTACATCTGAAATATTTGCAGATATTAATTTCAACATTTCCCTGCTTTCACTTTTTTTTCAAATAAAGAATGCAAACACTTCATTTAATATTTGCAAATATTTCCTATCTACGAATATTATCCTTTCTCCTAATATTTATATAAGACGTATTCTCTGTCTGATTAAATTGATCTATTCGTGCAGGAATTAAATGGTTACAATGTTCGTATTAAAATGCATAACAGACTTATTACTTAGCTTAATGATTATTCTAATATTCCTTAATCAATTATTGGTTCTTATGTAAAGTAAGACAACGATGACGGCCTTTGGTTTATCGATTTAGTATGAATTTATGGTAATGTCAATCATATAGATAACAACATTTATTTAATGGACTGTCTGTGCGAGCGAATATGTCTGTAACGTTACGTGTAATTAGAATATATATTAAGATTTTTAAAAAATGGAACCGGCAATAACCCTATGCAGGTTTAACCGGCTTTCTCCAAAGAAGGAAATTCTATGGGAGTATGAAATTCACAAGCGGTTCCTATCTACATGTATATCCCCGCTTGGGGAGATTACGACGTTTTTTTTTTTTTTTTTTTTTTTTTGCAACTCTTGTACGGAAGTGTCGACGTGCTCCTACATACTGGAATTCCCAAATTCGTCACCCGTCTGGTACTAACCAGGATCAACGTTGCTTAATTTGGATGATCTAATGAGAACCGGTGTGTCAACGTTATTATGCTGTATACGTATTAAGATTAGGTTAAAGTATAACCTAACGTTGTTATATATTTTTTTTTTGTCATTATTATTATTATTATTATTATTATTATTATTATTATTATTATTATTAACGCTTACGTGTATTCTGCCCTCGCGAGGACGGACGACTATAAAACTTGTGTTAACAACAGGTATACGAAAGTAAAAATCTTCCTCGTGCAACGTGTTCAAAACAAAGCAAACATGAGGCTTTATGAACGGTAATACATATTTATTAATGCGAAAATAAGACAAAACAAACAAAAACAAATCGAATGTCTATGCGGCTTCTTGGCGGGATTGGTTTGTTTGCTTGACTAAATCCCTTGCATTGGAAATTTAAATATGATGTTTTTATTATTTGTGTCTTTTGGTGTTATGAAAAATGTGGAATTAAAATTCGATACCAAATAAATTACCTTTAATTATTTATTCGTCTTTCTCGCGACAATTTCTCTGAAATTTAGAGTAAAAATGCGATGCCTGCTTTTTTGCAAGATACAATAATTTCCTTTTTCTCGCTTTTGGTGTCCACTTGTTTGTCGGCGGGGACACTGTTTTCTCTCTCTCCGCTTTTTTTCACGTGCTATTTTCCCGCTCACTGGTTAAAACTGCAATTTTCCTCTTCTGCTTTCTCTCTGTCAGGGAACGTTCGGCCCTTTGTGATTGATATTTACAATGCAATCTAAAAGTTGGGAACATGTGCCAACAAGTTTCTTATTGTAATTTCTGTGTTTATGGGACAAAATATGTGAATATAACATTGCAGTATTACGTAACAATTATAATTAGCGAACAGTCTCATAATAGATCCTGATCACGGCACCAAACCTCTTACATCGTTGTTCTACATGATGAAAGCATAGTTGTCGTATTATTATGTCGCAAGTTATAATCGGGCATCATAGTCCTACCATAAACCGGGACTGCTTTGCTATTGAGTATAATCTTATGTTTACCTGTGTATGTGGCTTGTAACTATTTAGCCTTCATTTGTTTAAACCTGAAAACTTTGATGTAACATATGTATTGTAAAAGTAAGACATATTTTATTCTCTTATAGTTTCTATGAAAGTCGCTTCAGACAAGACGTGAAGTCACTTGATGTAAGGAGCTAATTATTATAAAAAATGCTATTCGCATAAACAAGGGATGCCTGTTGACCTTAATTCTGAAAAGACCAATTTATAGGTAAGAGGAAAACAATCAGCAAGTAGAGAGTCCGCAAAATTACGGTTGTTGAAAAAGGGTTGAAGAAGAAAAGGTGGAAAAAATCAAATTACTGATACACTTCTGCAATTTATCCAGAACTTTCAAATGAAACTGGGAGTCACTAACCCAAATACAACAACAATACTCCATACATAGTCTGATAGTAGATTTGTAGAGATAGAAAATAGCCTCAGGTGCGACAACGTGTTTAGAGCGATAAAAAGAACCGATTTTATGAGAATCAGAAGGAGCAATGGATCAAATATATTAAATCCCAGAAAGATTTGATGATAAATAAAGACTAAGCAGTTTCTAATTGATTTCATATCGAGAGCAGGATCATCCATGGACATCTCAAGAAGAAAAGGGACACGCCTACGATTGAGAGACACAATCCAATGTGCAAGAAGTGTTTGTAGGTGCGGTTGCCTGTATACTTGGGGACTATAATTCGTCAAAAGAGAAAGCATTACAAAAACTGCAATGATAATTGCGGAAATAATCGTGTCATGACGCAATTTTACTGATATACGCTTATTTGTATTGAGAAAACAAAGACTGTATATTGTATTTGAGCTTAGTTATTCTTTTCTGTTTCGAGAGATTTTCTCTATACCTAATGACGTTCTAAAACATTTTTATTCACTGGAGAGTCACCGCTTATCAATGGTAGATTATGCCGGGGCGACACCTGGTTACCTTACTAATAGTCGATTTTCCTAAATCGACTATTATTATTGAAAGTTAAAGAACATTATTATTTGTCGCACGCAAAATTAGTCTGTGGACAAAAGCAAATATGTTTATATGGTTTTTGGAATTTAGAACGGGTCCTGGAGAATAAACTAAGGAATAGAATGTGACCTTGATGAAAAGAATGCCGAAATACACAAGCAAAAAGGTTCTAAATAATAAATCGAAAAAGAGGAAATATGTCAGGGCTTATGGCCTTGAACGCCGGGGGAAGCAGAATCTAAGACGTGTGCAATATTCCAATGAGAAGTGGAATAAAAGTTGTCTGAATATACAACCCGAGACTTGTTGGTCATTACTTGGGATGGATCTTCATTTCAGCTTTTGGCAGATTCGTCAATTAACACTCACAGATTAACGAAGGTATGTTTTCTTTATTGGCAAGATGCATAACCACCCAGAACTGTGTCCTGTCCCCTTTGTGTTATCTGTATTCTAAATGCCCTGTAACCCATGCCATACACACATCTACAAGGAATTATGAACATTAGATGACACAAGAAACTTATATACCCACATACATTATATAGACCCCTTACATATATATATAGATCCGACTATCTAACACATCGTTAATCTGGCGCTACGTAACATACATTTCATCTCGCACTGTCCAACAATAGCACAAAGGGAAACGTAACATATAGTTTATTTAGTACCGTGCTCCCCTAACCCTAACACATTCTGGTGCTGATGACCACAGGCTCTCCACAAGGGAGCGTGAAAACCTGGATTACACCACACACATACACCAACACACACACACACACACACACACACACACGGACACACACACACACACACAACGTCAAGAAAAAAAAAACAACCAACAGAAATAAGGGTCTAAGTTTTAAGAAGAAAAAAGTTAATGTTAAATGAGTTGAAAAATATTAAAGTAGAAAGAAAAAGAGAAAAAAAAAATAACCGCACACATGTGTATAAGAATTACGAAAAAGGCGATATGTCATAAAAAAGAATAATGAAAACATATGCAGGTAAAAAAAAGAAATTGTTGAATGTCACGATTTAAAGTTGGAAAAATAGAGAGGAAAAATATATGTCGAGTTGGTTAAAAAAAAAAAAGGAAGAAGATAAAGAAAACGAAATTAAAAATAAAATTTGTTCACATTTTGCCATTAATAAAAAATAATACTACGACGTTCTGTTATAAATTGTTTTGAATTGTTAAGATGTTTTTGTAAAGCTGTCAGTCAAAAACACAGACAAGCAAGTTATTTGCACTTTTGGCGATAAAACGAAAAAGAGTTTATATGCATTTTTAATGTGTCAAGGATGCAAAGAATTGAAATGCATTTTTGTATACAAGGTACATCGACCAGCAGTTCCTTAAAAGAGAACATAACACATAGTTAATTTAGAGCCGTGGTCCCGTTGAAGGGAATACAACGTAACATCAAGTCCCAAAAGCCATTCGATGATAAGGATTAATTAGTGTCAAATGGCCAGTGAAACAACACGGATGATCGATGATGGTGGAACCTGAACAGGGTTTAATTATTTAAGAAAACAGTTCAACAAGAACTTATTTATATTACACTTGACAGTTAGTCAGCTAGGACTACAAAACGGTAGTTCTACAAAACGGTAGTTCTAGAAAAAAACCTGCTCGTGGAATTTTCGTTTAGTTTTAGGCACATAGAGAGAATAAGGGAAATTGTTGGCAGCTTTTACAACTAGACGAGTACTTTTGCGAACATTTGTAAATATAATTTCTTATAAATTGTATTATAATTTGGCAAGCGTATTATGATAATAATTGCACAAAAACTGTACTTACCCGAAATGTTAAAAAAAGCTTACATAAAAATGTATGCAAATTCTAATTTTTGCTTTAAAAAATTAAATAAAAATTATCCCAGCACATAAATTTTTGAATGTATTTTAACACAGAGTGGCAGGGGAGGTGATTCAATGCTTTTTCAAAATTAAAAAAAAAAGAAAAACATTTGTACATACTCATCATGGAACGAATATGTCATTACGTAAATTTACGATTTTTACCGATTTTACCTTTGAACCGTATTGAAAACAAAACTGATTTTGACCTCGACACTTAGAGTGGAGTTCTCTCCCCCTTATTTCATCGGGTTTCATCATGGCCAATGAAAATACGATGACTTGCTTAGTCATATTATTTTTTTTACTACTTGATCAAAATTGTGTTTTTTTTTTCTTTTTCTGTATTTCATCTTCGTTCCGTAACTGGTACGTTCATCATACAGATTTCTGTATTTTCTTTACTTTTAAGTGCCGCCATAACCGCCAATTCTGAATATGCACAAATGAGTCTTAAAGCTTAAGTTATGCCCCTAAGGAATTGATCTTAATGAAGGCGAGAAAGGATCGATGAGAGAATTGGACGTTTTTTAACCAAAAATACTGGATCAATTTGTCCTATTTTATCGTGTACTGTCTCTTAATACATGGTGTTCTAAGAATCTCAGGCACATTTTGACATTAAATATCTCGAGAACTATGAAGATTATTAAAACACATCTGATATATCCAGAAAGCTTTAAATCTCTAGTTTTCCATAGTAATATTAAAAGATGTTCAGTGTGATATGAAACACTAAAGCCGATAGTCCAATTATTGCCAAACCCGCCCTAACATTGCGTTGTCAATGGTTGCAACAGATTCAGTTATTCGGGCCTCCAGCCTGTCGACGTCTCTGAGAATGGGAGGCATATAGACCAGTTCTTTTCACAAATCCCTCCACCACCACCACCCAAAAAAATTGAAGGGTGTAATTTTTTTTTTTTTTTTTGCAAAATGCATGTTGAACAAATGTTCATAATTCAGTTTTTGCAAATTCAAGCACACAAAACGCCTTTACTGGTTGAATGGACGCCATTACTGGATCTGAAAAGAAGCTAAAAAATAAATAATGAATTTAACTTTAAAATGGCACCACTTAGATTTTACTGCTATCCATTGTAAAGCGAATATGAGGACTTGAAATGTACCCAAGATTTTTGGAACGCACGTAAGCAGAGAAGTTTTTTATGCCATTTCGTTCATTATTTCTACGAGCAATTTTAAATATTAATATGAAATTGAATAAACGCTAAAATACCCTTTAACGAGTTAGTCAAAGCAGTATATTAAAAATATGTTAGAACATTTTTACAATATGTTAAAATGAAAATTAACATTTTTATTTATTGCTTAAAAAATACTAGTGTAATAATAACGATATTTTAGTCAAAAAGTTATGGACAGTTCTAGAAGACGTCTATTTTTTATATTTTATTAATGTAATTAGAAGGACCAGTGTACGGGTGTTGCCCAGTGGAAGTATACGCCCACGCTCTGTATGGTTCTTTCACCAGGGTTTTGTAAACTGGTACCACAGAAGCAGTTTTCCATCAGTCAAAAAAGCATGATTCGTTAAGGTATTTGTTGAAGAGTTTAGAGAAAACTGGAGCAACCTCAGTGGAGCAATTTTTAATAGTACAACCGGGATAAGATCATGTTGACATGCTTTTAAGGTGTCTATATTTTTTATGATATCATATATTTGAGAAGGGTGGTTTTCAGATCATCCAATGTTGTTTCTGCTCGCAAAGGAAAATCAGAGATTGTTTGATAGTGGGAGAATTGTTGACTGACCATTATTTACTACACTGTTGTAGTTTTTCCAGAAATCACGAGTTCCTAATTTCTGCGCTTCGATACATTTTCTGGTGGTTTCGGTATATTCACTCTTAGCTATCGCTATTTCTTTCCTACAATTATTTCTAACTTCTATAAACTTTTGCCTGTTTTTTCTGGACTGATACTGGATAAATCTTCGGTATGCGTGTTGACATTGAGCAATGGGTGCTTCGCAAGCAAAAACCAAAAATAAACCATTAGACAGAGTGGGGTTTGCTATAGAACTTCCGTGTGTGAACATGTGCTTCAGTTGCTGCTTTGAACCATTCAATGGTCTCATTTGTGCCCCTTTTCCGCAGGAAGAGAAAAAATATTTACCCATGGGCCATCTCTGATGTGATCTGATATGGCATCTAAGTCAGCCTTACTGTGGTGCCTTGTCGTTTTGAGCAATGGCTCTTGAACTTGAGGTCGAGAGTTCAGAGTGATATCTATCATTATCACAGCGTGATCAGCATTCCTTACTGGGTAATGGGAATTTGTTACACAATCCTCAGGAACTGTTGTCAGAAATAGATCCAGAAACGAGGCTTGCTTGTCTTGGTGATCCGAGAGTCGGGTCGGGAATGTTACTGTCTGTATCAAAGAAAGGGATATAGAAAAGTTATGGATGATGGTACCAACTGCGTGTGTAGTTAGAGAAGCTAAGCCAATTATTGTGGTGAGCATTAAAGTTACCAAATGCATATACTTGGGCGCTACATCTGTTATCAGAGACATGATTGATTAGAGTACAGTGTCCTTACGACAAAGTGGAAGATAATCAGACATGTTAAAGGGGACAGAGGATTGCAAGTTGATTTCACAGTGCTAAAATATCCGAGGAGTTTTCTAGGAAAAATGATTCTATATCACCTTTGTTAGTTCTATGTCCACAAATATTTGTAAATGCAAGGTTCTAAAAAAGTAAATGTGTCCAATAACTAACTCTAATTAGGGTGCCAGACTCTACTAAATATTTGAAGCCAAATGTTTCAGAAAAAAGGCCAAATTGATAACTGTAGTCAGATTTTCACAAACAATAAGCTAAATTATAAAAAAGAGAGTGTGCGTAACAATATAAACATTTATGTATTTTACATGTCAGTATTGTTATTTTTTGTGTGCTTGTGTTGATTGATAGTGGTTTAAACTGACGCATTTCATATATATTGAAAAGTTTAGCTTCCAAATAATCGCGCATTTTTTATTACAATTTGTTTCGTAAAAACATTTCGGAAATTTATTAAAAGAAATATGTTGCGGCAATAAAAATTTTGGCATAAAATAAGTTCGTTTTATTTCGTTTGATAAACTTCCGTACTTTTTCCGGCAAATCGCAAATATTTGGGAGCTTACCTCCTGATAAAATTGTCTGCGATGCGTATTTTTGGAAATGATGACACCACGCTATATAACAGGCACGAGGGGAAAACAAATGAACACATATCTAAGAAAATGACAGAAATAATAGAGGAAGACCTCCAATGTGTAGTGGAATGATGGACAAAAATGGATGGTCACATTGAATGCTGCCAAGACTAAGCTTGTTTCCATCAATAATTACAAAAAAAACTTCTCTACCATGAATAGCTATGGCTAAAAATCACATTACCTGAAAATACTTTTTTCCAACTCCTAGGCCTAATGTTCACAGGGAACATGAGTTGGAACAGATACATTGAGAGCATTGCCAGGGCTGCTGCGAAGAAGGTGAGCTCTCTCTGTGTTACAAAGTTACTTACGTCTGAAAGTATCCTGTATCTCTACAAGACTACCATTGTCACATTTTGGCTGGTGCATTTGCTACTAGTCTCTCGCTCCTAGAAAAGGTTCAAAAGAGAGTCGCTAACCTGATAGGTCCTGAACTGTCATCTAGACTTCAGCCTCTATCCCACTGACGTAATTTTACATCCCTCTGCCTATTCTACACGTATTTTAATGGCGGTTGCTCCAACGAACTACAAGTTCTTGTGGCCTCGACAAACAGCAAAATCCCACCCCTATACAGTAGAGCTCCCAAGATGTAAAAAAGCTTTTTACTCTAATACTTTCATCCCCAGAACTGCTAGACTTTGGAACTACCTTCCGTTTTCTTCCTTTCCAAACTGTAATGACATGCAGAAATTCAAGTGTAATGCATGCAGACATCTTGCTGCTCAACTCCCACATAGTATCCCTACAACATGTCCCCGATATTAAACCCCCCCACATCAAAGTCGATCTGTGTCTTGTTTGGGGTGAAAATGGAATTTAAAAAAAAAAGAAAGAACAAAAACGCCAGCTTGTTTACAATATTACATCAACAGATATTTGGCCTCGAGGATGGATGTCCTGGAAAAGTTACTGATTATAACTGCACGAAGAAAAAAATGTCTGTCAACTTCTTTATTTAATGTAACAGTTTTAACATTACAAAAAAAAACTACAATAAAATGAAAAGGTGATGCTAATTGCAGAGGAATTATTTCTTGAACTGCTTTTAAGAAAAAAGTAACTTCGAAAAAAATTTGTAAGAAAAAATATATAGCGTTCAAGTTCCTTCTGTGCTGGTTTACAATATAACGTCAGCTGATATTTTGGTTTGATGAATGCCCTGTAAAAATCACTTCTGGTTAAGGTTTACCCTTTTAAAATAATGTTATTCTGAAAACCAGCCAAAATTCGTTTGCTTAAACAGAACGACTATTTAAAAATGCGGCAATAATAGCAGAGGAAATGTAATATGTAGCAACAAGTGAGACGCCTTTAATGTAACAAAGTTTATAATATTAAAATAAAATCATGGAATGTTCCGTTTTATTCGTTCAATTTTTTATACCATAATTTGGGATACTGAGACATTTAACTTTACAAAGACGAAAAGGAAAATGCGACAGTAATCTACAATATAAATCTAACCCGTCTGTTTAAATGAATGTATGTCTAAAATTTTTGGCAGATGCGACGGATTTTCAGGAGATCGGTATCGAATTGAAACTCAACCCTTCGGACCACAAATATCGAAAAATTGGTTAAAAAATATTAATTCCTTCACCCTCAACTAGGCACTTTTCTACAGAGAAGGTGTCGCTTTTTTCGCCGATATTTTCGAAAGCCATCACTTCTTTTCGATTGACTAGCCTTAATTAAAACCTACGTCACTTCCGGTTTGGCGATATGGAGCTACAGCAAAAATATTTTTTCACGTTTTCCTCCTTCGCGGTACGGGTCCGAGCCTGCCTGCCTCGTACCACTTTTTTTGCTTAACACACCTCCAAAAACCAGAGCAACGCCGGACACCCAAGCTAGTATGTAACAATTGATGTTGATTTTATTTAAAAGAAACGGAGACGACGTTTATTTTGCATAAAATATCGCTCCGATACAATTCAATATTTTTGGCCATAAATATAAAAAATAAATCCTTCCATAAATTAAGATGTCAGCTAGCTTTCAACAAAACAAAAATAAATTAAGATTACAACCATTTTTACTTAACGTTATGGTTTGCAAAATTCAAGAGGGGGGGTGATATTGTGAATTTTAAGACGAAATAAGGAATTAAGATTTAAATATTAAGACGATGAGTAAATTCAGATTTTTAAAAATGAAAAACCGAAAGAATTTATTTTTACGCATATATAAGTACAGATATACCTAACCAGTGTTGGGATATATTTATATAAAAAAAATTATTAAGGGATCCAGATTGTTATCAAGTTATAACTAATGCTCTTAAGATAATGATTTAATAACCCTTAATAAAACCGTTACATTAAATATCGTTAAAAAAATAGTTATTCGAATGTTTTGCTTAATATTAAAGGTGGCGATATTGTCTTTTGTGGGGGAAAAGCCTTCAGCGCCTCAAAGCACAGTAAAAAAAAAAACAACAAAAAAACGAAAACACTTTAATATTACATTTTCTCTGCGATTATCGTCGCATTTTTAAATAGTTGCATCTTTATACAAATGAACTTTGTCTAGACAAAAAAAAACGATTTTAAATTGATTATATCAGCTGACGTGATATTGTAAAAAATAGAAAAAATTGAACATATATATATACATATATATTAGGTACAGAATTTATAAATACATTTGAAAATAAGCGGAAATCTCTCAAGAGCCCTTTCGGCTATCATCTCATAAGAAAAAACCGATAGCATTGAAATAATATTAATAACGAAAAAAGACTAATATAGGATTTTTTCTTTAATTAAAAGGTAAAAAAAGCAATAATTTAATTAATAAAGCCTGTAAAAAACGATTAAAATAGTACAGCGAGGGGAAAATAATGGGGAGGGGGTCAAAGTTCCCTGAAGAGATTTAACGCATTCAACAATTCCTTTAGCCAGCACAAAGGGTTACGAATTGCAATAGAAATTCTAAAATTTTTAAATTATTTTTAGAATCTGCTTTATGAAGTATCTCAAACCATTCAATTTTATATTGATTGGAACAACAAGTATTCTCAACCAGATGTTGGCTAATAGCGGAGTCCAGAACTGTAGAGGGAAGGGAGACTCACAGATCCCGCTCTACCCTGTGTGATTTGATTAGTTAAATGTAAATATGAAATAGGATAGTTAAGGATTCGAACTTGCGAAGCTAGATATGGAATTGAAAATTCCAATCATAAGTTAAAATAAATACAGAATGTTATTGAAATAAGGAATTGCAATTGTTTAGCTTACATATCTGTATATGTACAAAGGAATGTAATAATGAAATTTGTTTCTGTTAAGGAATTTAATCGTCAATTGAAATTGTGAACATATTTTGTAAAAATGTTATTTGAAAAATAGGTTACTGAACTCGAGGTCATGTCAAGTTTGGCAACGTGACGTTTGTCATCCAACGAGCTTTATGAGCACATGTTTCATCATGCGATGACGTGACGTGTTCTCAATATAGGAAAGAGTTCCAAATTTGTTAGGGAGAGTGAGATCAGTCAGATCAGAGGAGCAGAGAGGTTCAGACCGATTCTCCGTTAGAATCAAGACACCCTCTAGAAGTGAGAGGGTTTTAGAAATAAACATGTAAAGAAACTTTAAATTCCTCACGCGAAATCATGGACCGGTCATGAAATAAAGGACGACATCATCTTTGTGTATCTGCGTCTTCTGTGTTCACCATTACAACGAGAAAGGTAACGTGTTTATATTATAGGCACAACTGTCAAAACGTAAATGTCAAACGCACTATCTCTCGGTCTATCTATCAAGATATTCATAAATCTCCTCTCATTGAATTGGTTCTCTTGTAGTAACATGTACCTGTCTATGATATATATATATATATATATATACAGAACTGTCTTTCTCTCTTTATCTGTACTCTGTCTATATCTCACCAATTTCTCCATCTCTTACAACATGAACATCTTAAGACATATGAACACTCAACACACAAGACGCTCCTAAGACTGTCTATCACTCTAAGACTCTCACAAAAATGAACAACAACAAATAATATCAGTCCTCTTCTAATAAGAATTACATAACATATACGAATATTTGGTACCCTTCTAAAATACAACCGAGTACGTAATATGAGATCTATGAATATTTCCTTAGAAAACTGGAGAGGAGTCAGGCGACCACCATGGAGTGCGTCGGTTCAAATACGTATAGTCTCATCCAATGGTACATTGGTAAAAGGACTAGGGACCTCAAAAGAACACATAAAAGACCTTTCAGAACCAGAGTCTAATCCACGTAAATACTCAACAAAACCGAAAGAATCAGGTATATAATGCGTAGTATATAACTCACGCACAGGTTGCAAATTGCTAAAAGTCAAAGAATGTTGAGCGGAGCCTATCAGATAAAATAGGTCTCAGTGGGGTACCTTATGTATTTTTGGTAGACCATAAAGTCTAGGACATAATGATCCAGAGGGTCTAATCTTGTCATAAAAGTCCTTGGAAAAAAATATTTTTATATAATGCAAGAAGACGTTTTGCAAGTGTGTGTGTGTATAAAACAAGTTCTCGAAGTTGCTTTTTCTTATTAAAAAAAGCATGTAAAAAAATTTTTTTAAGTCGAAATGAACACTTCCTATAATTAGCGTTGCTTTTTCCTTGCAATTAATCAGAAGTAACTTCCCAAGGTATTCATCGTCAGGCCAAAACATCAGCTGACGTGATACTGTAAACAAGTTGTGTTTTAAAAATAACTCATCAATTAACGTCCCAAATTCTCGTATGAATACTTAAAAATCGTTTAGTAAAATAGTTACCTCCCACAAACCAATGACGACTTTTGCAAAAGAGACAAAATTAAAATCTATACTAAAACGGAACTTTCGCTTGCCTGCATGTGTCGCCTTTACATCTCAATTTTTTTACATCTAATACGATTTTTAAAAAAAATTATGGTATGCCAACGTTTAGAATTTATTTCTTCGTAATATTTTAGTTGAATTATTTGACACTTCGTGAACTGAAACTTGTTTAGGAACATTTAATCTGCCGAATAGAAAGTTCAAACTTAAAATTCTCAAAAACAGAAGTGCGTTCTTTGAGAACTTATTGTGCTGAGGAAGAATGCCATTTTATTAAAAGATTTCATTTTTTATTTCATATGAGAAACTGGGACGTTGCGTCCTATGGTGCAATACGAACTCTAATTAAAACTTGCAATTTCTTCGAATGTTTAATTTCTATCGTTTTTCGTAATTTTTGCATATTTTCCCTATTTAGACATGACAATTAAAAACCATTTGTTTTATTTAAAAAACAAAAATATTTAATTCCGGAGAAACGTAAAAAAAAGAATCGTTAAACTGAAAACTATGCTGTTGGTGTCTTTGGTAAAAAGTTGAAATTTTTTCAGCTCCCGCCTCCCTTTTGTTAACTATAATCTTGAATTAAAATATACGTTGAAGTAAATATACAAAGGTTACCAAAGGCAATAAAGATTTTTCTACTAAACTATACAAATAGAAGTATTTGAATTTGTTTTATAATCTACAGAGGTATGAAAAAGTTTTTAAAATGTTTATTCGGTTCCAGGAAAAAAATATTTAGCTCTGCGCGAGAAGAAAGGGTTGGGAGGTCTCGACAATGATAAAATTGTGGTATAAACCCACTCAAATGTTAGTGTCATTGGGTGGGTTTCTACAACAAGGTTTTTTTAATTCATTGTCAAAACTTAAAAGATGAGACGTCGCGGCTATTTTGTTCTCACGTAGCGCTGAACACTCGTTTCAAACCGAATAAACATTAAGTAAAAATCACTAAAACCTTTATTATTATTATTACATTTTCACCCCAAACAAGGCACATTGCTACTTTGGTGTATGGGGCTACAACTACTGGGGTACTATGTAGGGATTTGGGCAGCAAGATGTCGGTTCACGTTGCATTTGAACTTCTGCACGTCAGTACAGTTGGGGAAGCAGAGACCTGGAATGGAATTACAAAGTCTAGCGGTTCTGGGAGAAGAAACTACTGGAGTAGAAAGATCTTTTACATCTAGGGATCTCTACAGTGTGGGGTGGGATTTAGAAGCTTGTCGCATTTGTCGAGGGGGAACAAGTGCTTGCAGTTCGTCAGAGCATTCACCATTAAAAGGCCAGTTCAGGGCCTATCAGGTTTGCGACTCTTTTAAACCTTGTCAAGGAGCGAGAGACTAGTAGCAGATGCACCAGCCCAGATGTGACAGCGATACTCCATACAGGGACGAATGGTGGCCTTATAGAGGTACAGAATACTTTCGGGTGTTAGTTTTCTAGCACGGTAGAGAGAGTCTACCTTCTTCGAAGCAGCTCTGGCAATACTTTCAATGTAATTGTTCCGACTCATGTTTCCTGTGAACGTTAGGCCAAGGAGTTTGAAAGATGTACTCTCAGATAAAGAGTCGTTGGCCATTGCTATAGGTGGTAGAGAAGGTTTCTTGTAATTATTGAATGAAACTAGTTTAGTCTTGGCGACATTGAACGTGACCATCTACTTTTGTCCTCTTTCCACTACAGATTGGAGGTCATCCTCTAGTGTTTCTGCCATTTCTTAAGATATGTGTTCATTTGTTTTCCTGTCGTGCCTGTTATAGAGTGTAGTGTCATCAGCATATATACCCATCTCAGAGGCAATTTTGTCGGGGAGGTCATTTATGAATATCAGGAACAGTAAAAGTCCAAGGATAGACCACTGGGGCACTCCCGCATTTATATCATTGTTTAGATATGTACGACCGTCGAGGACAACCTGGATTTTTCTCTAATCTAAGGAGGATTTAATTATGTTAAGTATTCTAGAAAATTAACTTCTCTTGCCTTTGGGAACATTTATATATGTTTTTTCATACCTCTGGATTTTAAAACACCCCCAAGTATTTTAAGGTGTTTATTTTAATAACCCAATAGAAGTAAGAAGAGTTGAAGTTTTTTTTAATATGGAGAGGAAGCATCGGTATTCTATCTTTAGCAACTTCTAACAGAAAAAGGTGGACTAGATTCTTGTCAGCATTAGAACATTCTCCGCGCTAACATGTTCAGTCCGGTTGTCCAGAACTCAACTCGCCCCCGACCTCTTCATTGCCGGCCTTATATAGTCTCATTCATGCAAATGAAGACGCGATCGAACCTGATTTGTCGCCTTTTGTCCCGTCGGTCGGGTTTAGAGTTCACATGCCACCCTTAGCAGTCCACCACCATGACTGCAGTCACAATTTTCCGTACACAACTTAGTCGGGAAAAAGAAAAAAGCCGGAGTAGGTTTTACAAAAATGTAGTTAGTTTCAAAGTTAAAGCAAGAGTAACATCTTGCCGTTAGGAACATTTGTTGCCTACGGTTATTATCACCTCTTGTTTAGTGGAGAGAGAAAAAAAAGCAAATGTTAAAGGGAAGACAAGTTACGGTTTTAATTACCTGAATCAGTTCGTTTTAAACTTAAAGCGCCTTTCTAGCTTAAAGAAGGCATTGCAAGCTTTTCAGAGTCGCGATAATCCCTCAAATTAAATACTGATAGACGCATCAATAAATGTTAGCAATCATTTGGTGTGACAAAGTCATGTTCTAACAGTATTTTAAGTGATCGAGGCTAGAGCGAAAAACAATTTCGTTCTATCGGCAGCCTTAACGAAATGGAAACAAATGTCCTCATCCTTTAAGAAAAAGAGGAACAATAGCCTCGGTAATCGCTTAAAAATTGAAATACACTTAAACGGTTAGCAATTCGGTGAAAATTTCATATTCAACCGAACCGATATTTTCAGTGCAAAAGAAAAAGATGCAACAAGTATGGATTTAAATCGTTAAGTTTAAAGAATTTTGGGGAGTCCTCAATGTAGGTGGGTGCACACAAGTTAGGGTGATATCCGTTTATACTCCCCCCACCGATATTAGTTCAATAAATAAAAGAAAAAAAAAGCACATACATCGATATGAAATATTTTATCCTTGTTTAAAAGTATATACAGAAAAGTTTGGAAAATGTTCTGTGTTTACATTTGTGCTAATTTGTCAGCTGTAATCTTTTAAGCTCATATATATATCAAAAGAAAATGTACAGGCTAAAGACTTAAAATTTTTAATTAAAATCAATTTAGGAAAACAAACGCATGTTGCGGACTCCTTTGCGTTAAAACTGCGATTATTGTAGCATATAAACATGTTTTTTCTATTTACATAGATAATCCTAATTAGATTTTAATTAGGAAAAGTTTCATATTTAAACGAATCCATTTTTATCGCCTACAGTTTCCATTTGCTTACGTCTAAGCTAACAACTTAGATACTATGATTAGTGTGTTAACGAGGCTATGTAGTTTATAAACTTGCCCATGCAAACATTCAAGAAAGAGAGATGGTTAAACGAGAAAATTACCCGCAAACTGGAATCCTTAAAGTCATGAAACCGTTTATAATGGTCAAGAGAGAAAATAAAAGATTAAATGTACAGTGATGATCGCGCACGTGATCAACTTTTCGAAAAAGTTGCAACTCCTAAAGTGATGGAAAGACACTGACAAGGTTTATATTTTAAATACGAAAGAGTTCAAGAAGCAAAGATTTTAGGTTAAAAGAAATTAGGTTCTCTCGCCACGAATACGGCGAGCGAGTTGGATGTCTTTCGGCATGATGGTAACCCTCTTGGCATGGATAGCACACAAGTTCGTATCTTCGAAGAGACCAACCAAATAAGCCTCGCTGGCCTCCTGAAGTGCCATTACGGCAGAACTCTGGAAGCGAAGGTCGGTCTTGAAATCCTGAGCGATCTCACGGACAAGACGTTGGAAGGGAAGTTTCCTGATGAGGAGCTCGGTGGACTTTTGATAACGCCGGATTTCGCGAAGAGCAACAGTCCCGGGCCTATAACGATGAGGTTTCTTTACGCCTCCGGTCGCTGGGGCGCTTTTGCGGGCGGCCTTGGTTGCCAATTGCTTACGAGGAGCTTTGCCTCCGGTAGATTTACGAGCGGTTTGCTTGGTACGAGCCATTTCTTCAGGAGAATAAAGATGAGAAAAACGCGGCTGAGATCTGGGTGCAGGGTTTATTTATAGTTAAGTTGGTATTATGACGGTAGTTTGCGCGGTTCACATTTCATTGGTTGAAAGAATAAAGAATGCAAATTTTCTCGCATTCTCACGAGTCAAGAAGATCACGTGATATGCAGTTAATCTCTCTCTCTCTCACACTCTCACTCACACACACACACACACACACACACACCCTGCCCCCCTCTCTCTCTCTTTCCATAGCATTGCAGCAACAACAACAACAACAACAACGAAAATGAAACATTTTTTTAAAGCAAGAAAAACACTCACCGCATTTTATTATTTAAAAAAATATTTATTTTTTACGAGGAAAATGAATGAAACTTAAAATATTTTCACAAAAAAGCTGTGACCGCCAACCTTTACACTTCGGCGTCCAAAATAAATTGGCTAAACTCGTTTGTGCGCACAGTTTTTGCATGCATTATCTTAAATAAAAACAAATAATTATATTTGAGACCAATCAGAGAATTTTCTGAGATTATTCGAAATGGCCTTTCTGTGATCACTTTGATCCCTTAAAAAGACACGTTTTTCTTAAAGAAACCAGTTGAGCCGAAAACAATGAACTGGCATCCTCGACATCCCACCATTCAACTTTGAGCTTGCTGACATGTCTACACACAAACACACACACAAACAACTTGAATGTTTTTATTGCCTGCTCACTAATAACCAATGCATCTATTGAAATATTATGAACCTTTATCAATAAGTCTTCTTTCTAATATAAAACAATGAACAATGACTCTTATTAATAACTTTTAATAAAATATAATTTATATAATTGAGCGGAAAATGTTGATACGATTTTCTGAACACTGTAATGCACGACTCTGAAACCATCGGCTTCTTCGATATCTTAACTAATGAACCCTTGTTTTTACAACGACTCTAAAATTATTCACGAACATTCTATGTTTTCCTATTGCTGTAAACCTTCTTTTTTAAACGTATATAAAATATCACTTTTCTGAATATATTTCATTTGAACTCATTATTTTGTATTATTTACCGTTTTCTCACATTTAATTATAAACCATGTTCGCTGGATGTATTTCACTGACAGCTAAACCAATATCACGTACTTAATTGCCATGCCGAAAATAGTAATATATCCAAAAATTACGAAAATTCATCGAGTAAAGAGTTATTCATAGTTAAAAATATTTTTTACAGAAAATTGGGTAAAATTGAATTTTTCTTAGATTTTATAAAGAAGACAGTAAAAATCTCCACACAGGGGACATAACCAGGTACGAATATTTTAGATTACTTGTTCATGGCGTCAATATTTGTTGTCTATAGTGATAGATTTTTTTTTAATAAAACCACAAGAGCAGTTGTTCTATTTGATGAATTTTCGTAATTTTTAGATATATTACTTTTCGACATGACATTTAAGTATGAAATATGGTTTTTGCTTAAAACAACATATTAACAAAATCTTTTTTATAGAAAATATCTTAAGAAGCACTATAAAACCCCCTAAAACCTTCAAAACTTCCAAACCTCCTTAAAATAAAGAAATAATCCCCTAAAAAATTAAGTCTTTTTAAAGAAATTTTTTCACGACTTAAAATTAATTTACAATTTTTTTCTTGATTTATAATTAGATAAGCACTACAATATATTCCGTCCGTTTGCGTAAACAGTTGGAAGAAGCCAAACAAAATGTCGGTTCCGTTTGATCACAAAAGCTGAACAGTGCCTATATTTAATTTTTACGATATTCTTTTGTCATTATTAATTGAACTTAATTGTTTTTAAAGTCATTTGGTTTTAATATCTATTCATAAAAAAAACTTACGTGACGATTTGCTACAAATTTAAAAACCAGTTAAAAAAAAAACTTTATATTTGGCAGTTTAAAGGCTTGAAAATTCCTTTCAAATGTAAAGCATCGCCAAGTAATTGTAGTAGTCACACATAAAAGGTCTTCCTTCAATTCCTCGCCCTAATATTAACGAGTAAGATGAACAGGAACAAATACATTGACGGTATTGTCAATGGCTGCTGCAAAGAAGGTGGTTTCCCTCTATCGAGCTATAAACACATCTGATAGTATCGTGTACGTCTACAAGGCCACCATTTAACCATGAATGGAGTATTGTTGCCACATATGGGCTGGTACATTCACCACTAGATTCTCCATCTTGGATAGGGTCCAAAAAAGAGTTTTCAATCTAATAGGTCTCACTTTGTCACCTAAGCTCCAACTCCTGTCCCATCGCCAAAATGTTGCATGACTGTTCCTGTTTAACAAATATTTTAGTGGAATGTGCTCTGATGAACTCGTTTCACTTATGTCCCATCGCTGTACATATCCTCGACAAACCCGCTTAACAACAAAATCTCCAAGCTTCACTGTTGAGGTCCCTAAATTCTAGAAAGCTTTCCACTTTAATAGTCTCTTCTATAGAACAGCTAAACTTTGGAATTGCCTTCCTGCTACCTGCTTCCGTGACTTTATTGATATGCAGAAGTTTAAATGCAGGTCATATTGATTCCATCTGTCCTCTTAGGAACTTATTTAACTATTTGGGAGTAATTGTCGGTCAACATAGAGAACCCAGCAAGACAGACCCCACTCTCTCTCTTATCCATTTGACAGTCCAGCATAGACGATTTCCGCTAAACGCAACATACAAGGACACAGTCCATCTTTCTGGCGTCCAAATAAACCTTTCGTTGTTTTGTTTTAAACGTGAGTTTGTTGATTACAGGGTGGAACGATAAAATTGTCGCCATAGAAAAGACCACATGATTCCATTTCTGTTTGAAGAAAGCCGGTTTACTTTTTTTGGGGTTGTTTTGCAGACAATCTACTAGTTGATCAGTTGTGTAAAAATCCCAAGAGCGTTAGGAGCCTTTTCTCATGTATGAAAGTGGCACAATGCTCAAGGAGCGAGATCGGAGATGTGCCGCTGTACAACTCATGCTCTCTACCGATACAACTTATAACAACGGGACAATTGATAGCACCCTCAATATGCAAGTCTTGACGGTTCAACGCTTGAGGGCACAGTTCAATGCATCGGACGTCTCGCTGTTATGGTCTTTGCTGTGGTTTCAAATGAGGACCACATCATGCCACATATCTTCGAAGTCGGCTTTAAAGTCAACACCAAAATATACCTGGATGTGCTGCAGAGTATGGGGATTCCCTGGTGCAGTCAGCTGACTGTTGGCAGACTCTGGGTGTGGCAGCAGAACTTGGCGCCGGCCCACAAGTCCAAAAAGACCCAGGTTTGACTTTAGAAGGAGTGCTACGACTTTGTACCGTTCTTACACTGGCCACCCTCCTCCCTTGACCTGAACCCACGGGGGTACTTCGTTTGATCATACGTCGAGAACATCACCAACATGACCCCACGACACCAAAGCCAGCCTGATCGCCACCATTTGCTGAGTATCCAGGCGGTTATTTTGGCTGTAGGCGGCTACTTTGAATAGATGTCTACTACATAATCAAGTTACCTGAATTAATTTTTTCAATAATTTGGGACACTGAAACATTTAACTTTACAAAGGACGATATGATCATTTTTGTTAACATTCAACTACTTTAATCTAACCAAGTTTTGTAACATTAAAGCTATAAAAAAATTAAATAAAAATAACGTCTTTAAAATTACTAAGGAAAATGCGACGGTAATTGTATAGGAATTGTGACTTAACGCTAAGACCACTTTAGTGTAGCAATTGAAGTTAATTTTATTAAAGGAAACTCCGACGTTTATTTTGTTCCGATACAATTCAATATTCTTGGGCATAAATATAAGAAATAAATCCTTCCATAAGAAATTAAGATGTCCGCTTTCAACAAAACCAAAATAAAATAAGATTACAACCATTTTTACTTGTCAACGTTAGGGTTTGCAAAATTCAAAGTGGAGAAGAAAGAAATGAATTTCAAGACGAAATAAGGAATTAAGACAATGAGTAAATTCAGATTTTAAAACGAAAAATAGAATACATTTATTTTAAAGTATATACAAGTACAGATATACCGAACCCGCGTTGTCGGGGCGGGTGCTTTCATATTTAAATTACACCAATGAAGGTAGAAAGTTGTTATAAAGCTATAATGTTAAGATATTGTTTTAATAACACTATAAAACCGTTACATTAAATATCGTTTACAAATTTACTTGGTACTTGTACAGTTTAATCAAGACATTAAAAATAAAATAAAAAAAAGTATCGAAAAAAGTTTAAATTGTATGTATCCGTTATGGAACGAAGTTCTCGGAAAAAAAAAAAATTTCACAAAGTGAATTTTTTTTTTTTTTTTTTTTTTTTTTTTTTTTTTTTTTTACACAACGAAAAACAATTTATGATACCGAACAAAATGTTCGATTTTTAGGAAGAAAAGCTAGTATTAAAAATGGGAAGGGGTGTCAGCGCTTTAACTGGAGTTATCTCCTTTTGGCATTTCTAAAATTCAAACATTTTAATCCAAGATGGCTGCCTTAAACGCGCTCTTATAAAACGAGTTTTTCCATTGTTAAAAACTACTTGATGAAATTAAGCGAATTTTTTTTTTTCAGAGAACTTCGTTCCATAACGGATACATACACTTTAAACTTTTCGATATTTTCATTTTTTTAATGTCTTGACTACACTGTACAAGTACCATTTAGTTATTCGAATGTTTTGCTGAATATTTATAAAAGATGGAGATATTGTCTTTTGTAGATTTAAATGTTTTAGCGCCAAAAATTATCGTTAAAAAAAAGCCATCACACTTAATTACATTTCCTCTGCAATTAACCTCGCATTTTTAGGCAAAGAAACATTAAAAATGGGAACGTACATAATATTTTCCTTAATTTCTCAAAGTGGAGTCGAAATTAATACTTCCTATGTAATTAGCGTCGCTTTTTCCTTGCAGCTAAGTGACTTCTCCAGGGCATTCATCGTCAAGTCAAAACAGCAGCTGACGTGATACTGCAAACAAGGTGAGTTTTCTTAAAAGTAACTAAAATTAACGTCCGAAATTCTCGTATGAAAACTTCGAAAGAATCGTTTAGTAAATTAGAGTTATCTCCCATGAACCAATGACGATGATCGCAAAAGAAACAAAATTATATCTACTAAAACGGAACTTTCGCGTGGCTACATGTGTTTGTCACCTTTACGAGATTTACATGACCATTGTTTATCAGAAACATGTAATACGGTAAAAATAAAGCTGGAGTTAAAAAATAGAATTATAGGACGACAAGGTTTAGAATTTTTTTTCGTAATATTTTAGTGGAAATTACTTGACCCATTTCGAAAATGGAAACTTGTTTGGGAACAAGTAAACTGACAAAAAAGTTGAAACTTAAAATTTATAAAAACATGAGTTATTTGAGAATTCGTGATTTTACTAAGGAAGAGAATGCCATCAAAAATTTCATTTTTATGTCATACGAGAAACTGACGTTTCCATTAAAAGCGTTATTTTTAATTTCTAGTTTTTCGTAATTATTGCATATTTCTATTTAGACATGATAAATACCATTTGTTTCATTTAAACATTTCTAATTCTAGAGAAGCGGAAAGAAAGTCAAACTAAAAACTATGCTGGTCGATACAATTTTATTATTGATAAAAGTTGAACATTCTTTCAGCTCCCATCCCTTTTGTTAACCATAATCTTGAAATAAAATGTACGTTGCTGAAGTAAATATGCAAATGTTACCAAAGGCAATAAATTATTTTTCTACGTAAAAATACAAATAAGTCAAAGTATTTAAATTTGTTTTAAAATTCAGGGTATGAAAAAATTGTAAAAGGTTGATTTGGTTTAAAAAAAAAAAAAAAAAAAAAAAAAAAAAAAAAAAAAGTAACGTTCAGCACTAGGTGTGTCAGAAATATGGTGAAAAATATTGAATAATTCGACCCCCTGTGTTTCCAAGCTTATGACCACTCGAAAATGTAATTCAAACCCTAATTTTTTCTTCAATTAAGGAGCAAGGACCAAGGTTTCATTTAAAAAAAGCAACGTGATAAAATAAAAAAATTTAAAAAAAAAAAACGTTTTAAATTTGAATATATTGCTTATTGATCTTTTATCTTCAATTTGTGATATTGAAAACTTTGGCGAGTAAATTTTTTTAATAGACATTTCAAAATTGAGGCGGGGCGTGAATTAAAAAGGTGTATAAAATATATTCTGTTTATTGGAAAGAGAAAATTTCACATTGATCCTGAAAATATCGTAAAAAAAAAAAAAAAAAAAAAAAAAAAAAAAAAAAAAAAAAAAAAAAAAATAGAATCAATAGAAAAATTGTTTAAGTTTAAAAATTGAAAAATACCGAACTCGTAAAATTTCATTAGTTTGTTTTTTTTAATAAAATATTTCTTTTTATACAACTTTAGTTTATTTTGGAAGTATAATCCAAAAAGAAACCCCACTTTTAAGAGAAATTACGAGTTTTATATTTTATTCGCAGTTTCGTGTTGGGGGGGGGTCAAAAATTCCTACAAAAATTCTGATACACCTAGTTCAGCACTGCGCGAGCACAAAAAAAGGCTGCGAGGTCTCGACAACGATATAATTGTGGTAGAAAACCCGCTCACATGTTAGTGTCATTGGGTGGGTTTCTACCTCCATTGTTTTCATTTTTAATCCATTGTCATGACTTCGAAGAGGTGACATCGCGGCCATTTTTCTCACGTGACGCTGAACACTACTTCAGTGTCAAACAGAAAAAAGTCAAAATCACAACTTATCCAGTAGAACACTTTGGTAACAGAAATTTTTACCACTTTCATACCTATGAATTTTAAAACAAACCCAAGTGTTTATTTTAAGTCAATAAAAGTACGAAAAGTTGAGCTTCCATATGGAAACGCGAGGCATCGGTATCCTATTTTTAGCAATATCGAAATGCAGATCAATATATTTTATTAACTGTATTTTAATTTTCACATTTGGGGAGGCGGCGATTATGGACACTTGAGAAAATAAAAACCGGAAACAGGTTTTCCGGAGGGGGGGGATATTTCAAAGTTAAGAGCAAGCCGTTGAGAACAGTTGCCTATAGTTATTAACTTTGTTTAAAAAAAAAAAAAAAAAAAAAAAAAAAAAAAAAAAAAAAAAAAAATGGAAAAGTTACTATTCAACCTATCTGAATAAGTTTTAAACTTCAAGTAGTGTGAAGTGCAGAGTCGTGATAACGGCTCAAAAATGAACTACTGATAAACGAATTCAATAAATGTGACCAAGTCATGTTCTAGCACTATTTTATATTCGATTTTCAGCGATTATCGAAACAATTAGTTTTATCTACAGCCTTTACAAAAAAGGCTCGCAGAGCCACTTAAAGCGATCACCAATTCAGTGAAAATTGTGTTCAACCGAACCGAATTTTTCAGTGCGGGAGAAAAAGATGCAAAGCATAGATTTGGGTCGTGACACAGTAAAGTTGAAAAGAATGTTAGGAACTCAAGGGAAGTGGTTGCATACAAATTGGGCGACATCCATTAATACCCCCCCACACACATATTCAATAAATAAAAGCAAATATCTGATATGAAAAATTTTATCCTTGTTAAAAATATATACAGAAATATTTGTAAAAATGTTCGGTGTTCAAATTTGCGTTAGTTTGTCGGCTGTAATTGTTTTTTTGGGCGTTTTTTTTTTTTAATGTACATGTGATAGATTAAAACTTAAATCCATCATTATCTCCAATTTAATTGAGGTTAGTATTAAAGGTTGTTTGCCAGGTTACGTAGTTTGTTTTTTTTTTTTGTTATTTTTTTAAAGTCGCCCATGTGCCAACAACATTCAAGAAAAATAGTTAAACTAGAAAATTACCCGCAAAGTTGGATCCTTAAGAGAGAGTCATGAACCCTTTTATGAAAGTTGAGAAAACAGATTAAATGTACAGTGATGATCGCGCACGTGATAAACATTTCGAGAAGTTGCAACTCCTAAAGTGATGGAAAGACACCGGTAAGGTTTATATTTTAAATACGAAAGAGGTTCAAAGATTCTAGAACCAGAGCTTTTAAACGAAAAGAAATTATGTTCTCTCGCCACGAATGCGGCGAGCGAGTTGGATGTCTTTCGGCATGATGGTCACCCTCTTGGCATGGATAGCACACAAATTCGTATCTTCGAAGAGACCAACCAAATAAGCCTCGCTGGCCTCCTGAAGTGCCATCACGGCAGAACTCTGGAAACGAAGGTCGGTCTTGAAATCCTGAGCGATCTCACGGACAAGACGTTGGAAGGGAAGTTTCCTGATGAGGAGCTCGGTGGACTTTTGATAACGCCGGATTTCGCGAAGAGCGACGGTTCCGGGCCTATAACGATGAGGTTTCTTCACGCCTCCGGTCGCTGGGGCGCTTTTGCGGGACGCCTTGGTTGCCAACTGCTTACGAGGAGCTTTGCCTCCGGTGGATTTACGAGCGGTTTGCTTGGTACGAGCCATTTCTTCGCGAGAATAGAGATGGGGAAACGAGGCTGAAATCTGGCTGCAGGGTTTATTTATAGTAAAGTTGCGATAGGGAGGGTAGTTTTCAAGTTTGCGCGCGCGAGAGAGAGAGAGAGAGAGAGACATCACGTGACCTTCTTGACTAATGAGAATGCGAGAAAATTTGCATCCTTTGTTCTTTCAACCAATGAAATGTGAATTTCTTTCTCTTTCTCTTTCTACAGCATTGCAACATTAAAAAACATGAAACATTTTTTTAAAGCAAGGAAAACACTCACCGAATTTTATTATTAAAAAAATATTTATTTTTTGACGAGGAAAATGAATGAAAGAAACTTAAAATATTTTCACAAAAAAGCTGTGACCGCCGACCTTTACACTTCGGCGTCCAAAATAAATTGGCTAAACTCGTTTGTGCGCACAGTTTTTGCATGCATTATCCTAAATAAAAACAAATAATTATATTTGGGACCAATCAGATAATTTTCTGAGATTATTCGAAATGGCATTTCTGGGAGTCACTTTGTTTCCTTAAAAAGACACGTTTTTCTTAAAGAAACCAGTTGAGCCGAAAACAATGAACTGGCGTCCTCGACATCCCACCGTTCAACTTTGAGCTTGCTAACATGTCTACACACAAACACACACACACAAACAACTTGAATGTTTTTTATTGCCTGCTCACTAATAACCAATGCATCTATTGAAATATTATTAACCTTTATCAATAAGTCTTCTTTCTAATATAAAACAATGAACAATGATTCTTATTAATAACTTTTAATAAAATATAATTTATATAATTGAGCGGAAAATTTTTTATACAATTTTCTGAACACTGTAATGCACGATTCTTAAACCATCGACTTCTTCGATATCTTAACTAATGAATCCTTGTTTTTACAATTTGTTGTCTATAGTGATTGATTTTTTTTAAATTAAAACCACAATAGCAGTTGTTCTATTTGATAAATTTTCGTAATTTTTAGACAACAGAACAATTGCTAGCGCCCTCAATATGCAAATCTTTACGGTTCAACGCTTCACGGCACTGTTCAATGCATCGGACGATACAGTCTTTGGTGTGGTTTCAAGGCAGGGCTATATCCTGCCACCTCACCTCCTCGAAGTCGGCTTTAAAGTTAACACCAAAGTGTAGCAGAATGTGCTGAAGGGTATAGTGATTCCCTGGTCTAATCAGGTGGCAGCTAGCAGACTCTGGATGTGCCAGCAGAACTTGGCGCCCGCCCACAAGTTTGAGAAGGAGTGCTACGACTTTGTACACTTCTTTCACTGGCCCTACCTCCTCCGTCGACCTGAACCCACTGGACTACTTTGTTTGGTCCAACGTTGAGAACATCACCAACATGACCCCCACGATAACAAAGCCAGACTTATCACCACCATTTGCTAAGTATCGAGGCGATTATTGAGAGTGAAGGTGGATACTTTGAATAGATTTCAGCTCTTCGTGCTACGTGTTCGACTATTAATTTATAGCAGTGAAAACTCTTGTATCTCTGATAATGTATCTTGTTGGAAGAGACAGAGGAAACTCTTGATTTAACAAGGTATTCAATCAACAGTCTGCTTCAACCAATTAAAACAGAAGGAAAATTCTCCCAGATTTTAGCATCTATAATATAATAATGTGTGTATGTATGTATGTATGTATGTATGTATGTATGTATGTATGCATGTATTATGTATGTATGTATGTATGTATGTATGTATGTATGTATGTATGCATGCATGTATGTATAAAAAGCAAAAGACTATTTTTCTTTCCTTTTTATCTTCCAATATTTTTCTCGCTTACAAATCGTACAGACACAAATCGAAGAAAATATTACAGAACGAAAACAATAAAATGGAAGTAAAAAAAGGCAAACTAATCTAAGCAAGGAGACCAGATATGATAATAGCTAACAAGAAGGAAATTGCTGTAATACAAATAATCTTAGGGGCACTAGGAACAGTTCTCAAAACCTGGATACAAGACTAGGAAAAAATTGAATAAAAGGCAGATCAATACAGAACAAGTATGACACACAAACAAAAAAAGCTTGAGTGTAAACATCACCTTACATAACTAGTGAACACTAACTATTACAGGCTGTAATAGAAATAAAACTAAGAAAATAACAGAAAAAATATTTAGATCCATTGGATTTCGGGCACTTCCAACTGTCTGTTGAAACGCATTGAAGAGCATTAATGATCAAGGTCCCTCTCTCTCTCTCTCTCTCTCTCTCTCTCTCTCTCTCTCTCTCTCTCTCTCTCTTTCTCTCTCTCTCTCTTTCTCTTTCTCTTTCTCTCTCTCTCTATTTATGTTCTGACTTTGGAACACCTAGTGAATTAAAATCCTCATTTTCTCCCACTTGAAAGAAGCCCCACTTTTAAAAAAAAAACTTCTTGGGACTGATTTTCACTCCAGACACGAAATGGAAAACTTACATCAAACCTGCTGATAAAGTCACTATAAAAATGATTGAATGCTTCTACCAGAAAGTACCCCATTCCTGACATAATCTTCTACCTACATAAGAGCCAGATATATGGGGAGGTGCTGCTTTGACAGAGTATAAAATTGACTACGCAATCTAGTGGAGAATGACATTTTCTCGTTCTTACATCCCCTTTCTCTAAGAAAAGATATTGTTAGCTTTTCTCTGCTGTATTGTTATCTTCCTGGTACGTGCTCGGCTGAGCTCTAATCCTTGATCTCTCTTGCAAGAAAAATATTTATAAAACGAACTCATCTAACTACAACCACGGCATGGAACTTTCCTGTTTCCCTCTCTGTACTAAAAAACAAACAGAATTTTAGTTCTTTCCTATATCATCTCATCTGTGGAACAAAATATTACGAGGTTGATTTCCAACCAACTACAACATAGTAGTCTTGAAGTCTAATATAAACAAATACTTGTTGATCCGTTCTCTTAGATAATAGATTCCTCTTACGTTCATTCTACCCACTGATTCCATTCTTTTCATAAAGCGTTCACTGTTTACCTGAACATTTCTTTAACGTTTATCTTCGAGTGCTTCTTCTCCGGCCTCGATAAAGGGTGATAATAAGTATTTAAAAATATATTTATATTTCATTGCGTTTCTGATTTTTTGAGATGAGGATTGATAATTCATATTATTTGGATTATTTGAACAACTTGAGTAGGGTTTATTTGTTTAAGAAAACTGTTCAACAAGAACTTATTTACATTAGACTTGACAACGACCATGGTTATAGTCAGCGAGGAAGCATCACATTAGACTGATAGACTAGAGCTTGATTAAGCATGAACTCAAATATTTGGGCGTGAAGAGGGGAGAGGCTTATAGGGCGATACTGGGTCCGTTCTTTCGTCAGAAGTCTATCACCTTACAGCTGTTAAACTTCTTACCGACAAACAATACGGATTTAGGAAAGCCTGTTCTACTGTAAAGATTCTAACTGTAATATCTGAACGTATATACCATGCACTGGATAAGGCAGTGTAGTGAAGGGTAGTAGCCTAGATATATTTAAGGCTTTTCACAGAGTATGACACGATGGTCTTCTCATGAAAATCACATCCTATGGTATTACTGGACGAATACTTAGCATAATTAAATCCTTAATTAATTAGAGAAGAATCCAGGTTTACTTCGATGGCTATAAATCCAAGCAATATGATATAAATACGGGTATACTTCAGGTGTCGATCCTTAAACCTTTGTTATTTCTGATATTCATAAATGACCTCCGTGATAAAATAGTCTCTGAGATGGGTATATTTGCTGACGACACTACGCTCTATAAAGGCATTAGGGAGCACAAATAAACACATACCCAAGGCAACCGCAGATACACTAGATGAAAACCTCCAGTCTGTAGTGGCGTAGGGTCAAAAATGTATGGTAACATTCAATGCTGCAAAGACTAATAATTACAAGAAATCTTTTCAATCACCAATAGCTAGTGCTAAAGATACATTACCTGAAAGTACTTTAACTCCTCGGCCTATCGTTCACAGGGAATAAGAGTTGGAACAGATATATGGAGAGCATGGCCAGGACCACTGCGAGGAAGGTGGTCTGTGTTTATTTGCTTCCCCATGGGAACAAATAAGGCATGAGACCGTTTTTAAATCTACAGAGGGGGAGAGGAATGGGGACCAGCTCCCGAGATGTGGGAAATGAAAACTGGATAGTGAGAGTCTCTTGGTATATAGGGTCTTTGCTTGCAGCATCTTCCGGAACAGATACTACACTT
The DNA here is from genome assembly GCF_053919585.1 of Euprymna scolopes. Taxonomy (NCBI): domain Eukaryota; kingdom Metazoa; phylum Mollusca; class Cephalopoda; order Sepiida; family Sepiolidae; genus Euprymna; species Euprymna scolopes. Next base: position 31,342,942 of record NC_136511.1, read on the forward strand.
CCAGATATTAAATCTTTTATTCAGGCAAAAATGAACATGAACAAAAAACTTAGGCACAAGCCAAACTCAAACGGGGAGAAATATGGGGGTTGTTTGTCATCCTTGTCACTCTAGAACTAAATAAAAGTTTCTCTTAGCTAGAATCTTCTTCCACCCCTCTGCGAAGAAGGTCGTCTCTCTCTCTCTCTCTCTCTCTCTCTCTCTATCGTGCTAGAAAGTTACCTACGCCTGAAACTATCCTGTACATCTAATAGGACACCATTCGCCCATGTATGGAGTATTGTTGACACATTTGGGCTGATGCATCAGCTAATAGTCTATCTCCTGGACAGGTTAAGAAGAGTCGCCAACCTGGTAGGTCCTGAACTGTCATCTAAGCTTCAACCTCTGTTCCATCGACGAAATGTTGCATCCCTCTGCCGGTTCTACAAGTATTTAATGAGGGAGGCTCTGATGACCTACAAGCTCTTATACCCCTCTCGGCGTAAATACCCCCGGCAAACGGACGATGAAGGCCCTGATTATAATTGCACGAAGAGAAAATGTTTTGAACTCCTTTATTTAATGTAAAAGTTTTAACATTACAAAAAAAAAAAAAATGAAAAGGTGATGCTAATTTCAGAGAATGTTATTTGAACAACTTTTAATAAGCAACTTCGAAAAGTTGTAAGGAAAAATATATAACGTTCATCTTCCATCTGTGTTGGTTTACAATATAACGTCAGCTGTTCGGTTTGATGAATGCCCTTAAAAAAAATAAATAAATAAAGAGCGAGGATAATCAGAGGAAATGTCATTTAGCAAATAATTAAGACGCCTTTAATGTAACTAAGTTTATAATAAAATAAAATTATCGAAGGTTTTGTATTCGTTCATTTTTTTTTTAACCATAATTTGGGACACTGAAATATTTAACTTTACAAAGAACGATATTGTCATTTTTATTAACATTAAAATACTTTAATCTAAGTTTTGTAACATTAAAACTATAAAAAAAAAAAAAAAATAGAATAAAAATAACGTCTTTAAAATTACTAAGGAAAATGCGACGGTAATTGCATATGAACTGTGGGGTTTTTTTTGGGGGGGGGGTTAACGCTGCGACTACTTTAATGTAACAATTGAAGTTAATTTTATTAAAGGAAACTGCGACGTTTATTTTGCATAAAATATCGCTCCGATACAACTCAATATTCTTGGGCATAAATATAAAAAATAAATCCTTCCATAAATTAAGATAATGTCAGCTACCTTGCAATAAAACCAAAATAAATTAAGATCACAATCAGTTTTACTTGTCAATGTTAGGGTTTGCAAAATTCAAAGTGAAGAAGAAAAAAATGAATTTTAAGACGAAATAAGGAATTAAGATCTAAATATTAAGACAATAAGTAAATTCAGATTTTAAAACGAAAAATAAAACATTTTTAAGTATATATAAGTACAGATATACCGAACCCGCGTTGGGGAATGGGATGCTTTTATATTTATAAATAACTAACAAGGGTGGCAAGTTGTTATAAAGCTATAACTAATGCTGTTAATATATTGTTTTAATAACACTACGAAATCGTTACATTAAATATCGTTTAAAAATTTAGTTATTCGAATATTTATGATATAGTCTTTTGTAGATTTAAATTATCGTTAAATAAAAAAGCCATCACACTGTACATTTCCTCTGCAATTAAAGTCGCATTTTTATGCAAAGGAACATTTTAAAAATTAGAACGTATATTTTCCTTAATTTCTCAAAGTGGCCTTTTCTTTAAAAAGAAAAAAGGTCGAAATTAACACTTCCTATGCAGTTAGCGTCGCTTTTTCCTTGCAATTAATCAGAAGTTACTTTCCAGGGCATTCATTGTCAAGTCAAAACAGGAGTTTGCGTGATAATGTAAACAAATTGAGTTTTTCTTAAAAAAAAAAAACTTCAAATTAACGTCCGAAATTCTCGTATGAAAACTTATAATCGTTTAGTAAATTAGAGTTATCTCCCATGAATCAATGACGATTATCAGACAAAAAAAACATTTCTACTACGACGGAACTTTCGCATGGCTACATGTGTGTCGCCTTCACGAGATTTACATGACCATTGTTTAAAAAAAAACTGCAGTTACAAAATAGAATTATGGGATGACAATGTTTAGAATTCATTTCTTCGAAATATTTTAGTGGAAATAATTACTTGACCCATTTCGAAAATGAAACTTGTTTGGGAACAAGTAAACTGATGAATAGAACGTTCACATTTAAAATGCATTAAAAGATGCGTTCTTTGAGAATGTGATTGTGCTAAGGAAGAATTCCATTTTATTAAAAGATTGTCATACGAGAAACTGGGACGTTTCCATTATAAGCGTCATGTTTAATTTCTAGTTTTGCGTCATTCTTGCATATTTCTATTGACATGATAAATACCATTTGTTTCATTTAAAATTAAATATTCTAGAGAAGCGGAAAAAGTCAAAAACTATGCTGGTTAAGACAATTTTATATTTGGTAAAAGTTGACCATTTCCTTTCAGCTCTCCCCTTTGTTAACCATAATCTTGAATTAAAATATACGTTCTGAAGTAAATATGCAGATGTTACCAAAGGCAAGTTATTTTTCTACGTAAAAATACAAACTAGTCAAAGTTTGGGATTTGTTTCACAAACAGAGGTATGAAAAACTGTAAAATGTTTATTTGGTTCGAAAAACAACGTTCAGCACTGCGCGAGAAAAAAAAATGGCTGTGGGGTCTCGACAATGATAATTATGGTAGAAACCAACTCAAATGTTGGTTTCATTGGGTGGGTTTCTACCATCATGGTTTTATTTTAATTCATTTTCAAGACATAGGAGAGATATTGCGGCCATTCTTTTTTGCTTTTGTTCCCACATAGCTGAACACTTGTTTCAAACCGAATTGAAGAATTTAAGGGAGAAAAGTTTACTATTCTAACTACCGGGATAAGTTTTAAACTTGAAATATTGTTAGACTATAGTCGTGATAATCGCTCAAAAATTAAATATATTGATAGACGCATCCAATAAATGTTACCAAGTCATGTCCTATTTTCGATTTTGAGCGATTATCGAAGCTCGGGCTGGACAATTTTTTTTAGTTCTACAGAGAGCCTTGCAAAAATAACCCACCGATAAGTTCCTCTTCTACCTAACTGGATTTTTCTAACAAATAAAAAGTGTCTTCTCTTTGCTTTGGAAAAGAGGAACAGGAATGTGCAGCCTCGATTGTCGGTTAATAAAAAAAAAAAAAAAAAAAAAAAAAAAAAACACATCAGATATGAAAAACTTATCCTTGTTTAAAAATATATACAGAAATGTTTGGAAAATGTCCGGTGTTCAAATTTACACTAGTTTGTCGGTTGTAATCATTTAAGACGGACGAGTTTGTTTTAATGATAATGTACATGCAATAAAATCCATTTAGAAAAATTAAACCGTGGCGCAGACTCCCATGAATTAAAACTGCGATTATGCCAGCATATAGACAGGTTTCAATTTACATTGAATCCTAATTTTATTTTAAGAAAATTTAAATCTAATATTTAAATGAAGTCATTTTTAAGTCTCATTCGCGGCAAACTTAAAATTGAGGTTAGGATCAGTGTTCGCGGGACAACGTGGTTTGAAAAATAAATAAATGTACAGTGATGATCACACACGTGATTAACTTTTCGAAAATGTTGCAACTCTAAAAGTGACGGAAAGACACTCGTAAGGTTTATATTTTAAATACGAAAGAGTTCAAAGAGATTCTAGAACCAGAGATTTTAGTCTAAAAGAAATTAGGTTCTCTCGCCACGAATGCGGCGAGCGAGTTGGATGTCTTTCGGCATGATGGTCACCCTCTTGGCATGGATAGCACACAAGTTCGTATCTTCGAAGAGACCAACCAAATAAGCCTCGCTGGCCTCCTGAAGTGCCATCACGGCAGAACTCTGGAAACGAAGGTCGGTCTTGAAATCCTGGGCGATCTCACGCACAAGACGTTGGAAGGGAAGTTTTCTGATGAGGAGCTCGGTGGACTTTTGATAACGCCGAATTTCGCGAAGAGCGACGGTTCCGGGCCTATAACGATGAGGTTTCTTCACTCCTCCAGTCGCTGGGGCGCTTTTGCGGGCGGCCTTGGTTGCCAACTGCTTACGAGGAGCTTTGCCTCCGGTGGATTTACGAGCGGTTTGCTTGGTACGAGCCATTTCTTCGCGAGAATAGAGATAGGTTTTATTTAGTCGTATCGGCCCCGGACCTGGCATTATCTACTGCCAGGCCCTCATTTGGGGTCCGATACAACTTAGGCACAAGGCCAGTAAGGGGGAAGTGGGGAAGAAAACGGGACTTTGCTAAATTCGCTAGCTAAACTTGCGTTAGAAAGCAAGTATTTTATTTAGAAAACCTATACTAGATTCTATCATAACACATCCGCCTACATTCTTACCAGGACCTACTTAAAAGAGACAGCTCCCCAGCTTATCGGGATGGCGGGCGACACTCGTACTGTAAAAAGAGAAGAATATGTACAAAAGAAAAACAAAACAAAATGGTATTTACAAACTTAAAGTAATGTATTGTATTTTTTTTTTTTTTTTTTTTTTTTTTTTATAAATGGGGGTGCGATGATGGGGAGGGGGGCAAACTAAAATACACCCAAAAAGAAAGAAAAAGAAAACAACTTAATAAAATGCCTATGGGGGCGGGTTAGTAAGGGGACCCTCCCTACCTAACGGCTGGTCTGTCGTATGAAACGCCCACTGTCTTCCAATCCACTTCCCCCAGGGGGAAAGGGTGAAAGCAAGCAGGTCGCTCCCTAGGGGGGAGTGGAGGAACTAGGGACTTGTAAGAAAAATAACTTAGGGTCGGGGATCACAGGGATGGATGGCGTCTTCCAAGATAAAATACGTAAGGGGTACAATCGGGCCGAGGACAAAATAAAACTGGTGGACTTTGGGCATCTTTGGAAGCTCTCCTAGTGCCAATCTTATCAGAAAACAAAGAACTACAGGGGACGGGATCAAACTCACATTCACCCTAGTCTAGGCCCTAAATAAAGTATGTGCTTCCCACTCTAGGTGGTTACTCCGCCTAACTAGCAAACCTACTCCTACCCATGATTACGGGGTAAACCCCGTATTAATATATGAGGGGCTGGGTTCCGAGTGCACGACAATCGAAACTTCAGCACCTCCAGACGAATACTACTAGGGTGGAAACACAAGCTCGTACCTAGCTCCTCGTCGGATGCACAAACTAGTGTTGTGCACCCATCTCCTATCAAAGTCGATGCGGGGCAATCTTTTCAAATCACATCTGATTTTTATTTTAAGTTGATGCTTAAAATAAAGGACCAGATCGTGATCGGAAGCAGATTGCCCCTCATAGACAATGCTCAGACGTGTAACCCACGTCACTAACCTAGCTACAGCCAGTATCGCCAGAAACACCGCCCGTTTCTCCCTGATAAACGGCGGGTCCACATTGTCAACCACGTACGCCAAATCAAGTGGCACCGACCGCTCGGGGTCGATGCGAGCCGTTACCCCTTCGACATACCTCCAGAGACTCCGCACCCCGCTGCAAAGAAAGAACGCGTGGTCACGCGTTTCGTCCTCGTTCTCATCGTTGCAGCGTGGGCACGGGGGAAAATAATAACCGGGATCCCGGAAATCCCTGGCAAGTCGGTCGAAGAGAGGCAACGCATCCCGGACTAGCCTCCACGTTACCGAAAATTCCGCATTATTGATGTAGCTACTGGCAGGCGCCCAACTCCAAAGCGAGCGAACCTCCCCCCTCGACAGGTGTAGCCGCTCCACCAGCGGATCGTTCGCGGTACCCTCCACTAACTCCTCATATAGCCTCCACCTAGGCCGTGCAAGGTCATTGGACCCCGGCAATGCCCTAAGGGCGGCTCGGCATTCGGTCAGGAAGCGCCCTTCCCCCGCTGGTCGACGGCGACCTTCGGCGGCGGGGTTGGTTAATAGCCGTGGGAAAACGCGCTGCACGGCCGGAACCCAGGGTGCCTCCTCTATCAGTGTCCGACTCAGGAACGCCAGTCTTTCTGCGCGTTGATGGCTGCGCAGATCAGGCATCCCCAAGCCTCCCTCGCTAAGCTTCTGCGTACAGACCTGTCTACGGACATACGGCTTTCCTCCCTTCCAGAGCAGTTTGAAAAGGAGTCGCTCTAAAGCCTTACAGCGGTCCGCAGGCAGGGGAAGAACAGATAAACGGTAAAGGATCAACGGAAACACGTAAGTGGCGCATGCCTCCGCACGACCCTTCAAGGACAATCTCTTTCGAATCCAAGTTCCGACAGCGGATTCGACCTTAGTCTGTACCTCCGACCAATTCTTGTCCAGCTGGAGATCCGGCCCGAACCACACACCGAGGATCTTAACCGGGCCATCAGTCCAGCCGAACGCACCTGGAAGCGAGTTTACCCCGGTCCAGGCGCTCAACCGCAGGCCGACGGACTTGCTGCGATTGATCACGGCCCCTGTGACAACTTCGTACTCAGCGATCGCCTTTATCACCGCTTCGATGTCGTTACGACTGGCTGCGAAAACGGTGACGTCATCGGCGTACGCGGACACCCTGGCAAATCGGCGGCCAGGTAGAGCAATGCCGCGTAGGACTGGTCTCGCCGCCTCGTCCCTTAATTTGCGAAGGAAGGGCTCCAACGCCAGGACATAGAGCAGAGGCGACAGCGGACAGCCCTGCCGCACCGACCGGGAGACCCCAAAGGACTCCGACAACCTACCATTGACTTGCACCACCACCGCGGGGTCACGATACAGGGCGGAGATCCACTTGCGGAAGTCCGGACCAAAGCCGGCGGCCTCCACAACAGCCCTCAGGAACCCATGGTCCACCCTATCGAACGCCTTGGACTGATCTAAATTGATCAGCGCGGCTCCTGTGTCGTCTTCTAACCCCTCTATTATCGTGCGCACCAAGTGCAGATTGTTTTGAATTGTTCGACCCTTCACAGCGTAGTTCTGATCCGGTTCGACCAACTCGTCGATAACAACCTGCAGTCGGTTTGCAAGAATACGGGCCAAAATCTTAAAATCTGCGTTAAGCAGAGTTATGGGCCTATAATCATCTAAGTTCCCCCCACCATGTTGGTTTCCCTTCTTCAGAAGCGTGACCACTCCTTTGGTTACCTGCCTCGGGATCGAGTCCTGGGCAAACCAGTGGTTAAACACGCCCGTCAAAAGGGGCACAAACATGGGCGACAGCCTCAAGTACAATTCGTAGGGCAAACCATCGAGCCCCGGAGATTTGTTGTGGCCAACCTGCTTCAACGCAGTAATGACCTCACGCTCCGTAACCACCCCCTCGCAACTAGCCGCTCGGGCCGCAGTAAGGCGGGGCGAGCCAGCTAAATAGCTGCCAAACTCCTGGCCGCGGAGTCTGGGTAGTTTGGTGAAGCGCTCCTCCAAATGTTGCCGAAACCCATTGCAGATCTCCCGCGCCGATACGAGAGAACGTCCTTCCAGGTTTTTCACCTCCCGAATGTACCCATCCGAGCCGCGTCTTAAAGCGGCCTTACGCTCAACAGCGTCAACGTTCACGGCTTCGTTGGAGACTCTCTTTAACCTAGCCCTAACTACTTGACCTTCATATCGCTCGCTAGCCAAGCGATTGAGGTCCCCCTTAATTAGTGCTAGATCTAGGGAATCCCCCCCTGCCACCGCCCGGGTCAATCTATCCTCTAGGTGCTTTTTGGTCCGAGCCCTAGTTAAAGCGAGGCTTTGGCTATATTGGACACAAAAATGCCTAATGGTGACCTTAAGATTAACCCACCATCTACTCCCGGTAACCGCCCCCACTAACTCCCTCTGAATTAGTGTCGTCAGCTGCTCCCGGAAGTCGACCGACTCCAACAAGGAGGTGTTCATCTTCCAGTAGCCAGCCAACCTAGGCCTATTACCTAACTTCAAACGGGCCAATACGAGTTTGTGGTCCGAATGACCTAACCAGTGGAACGTGGGACAAGATAGAAAATCTACGTCGCCCCTTCTAATTAACATCCTGTCCAAGTATGTACTTGGATAGGCGGCCGCACTAGTATGCCACGTCCACATCTCCCTCCCGGGGTGATCCAGACGGAACCTGTCGACCAGATCGCACGAGGCCATCAGGTCAGACAGGCTGCTTTCACGCCTACCCGACCCTCTAGACCCCCCGACCCTATCTAACTTGGGGTCCAGGATGGCATTCCAGTCCCCCATTAATACTACCCGCTCCGGACCCGAGAGAAACCCCTCCACCCGCCGAAAAAAGGAAACCCTCTCGGTTTGGATGTTGGGCGCATAAACTGCCATGATCCGGAACGCGCCGCTGCTAACGGCAACATCGACCACGACCAGCCTCCCATGAGCGTCCGCATGAACAAGTGTAACCGTCGCAGATAGGGTGCGACTTACTAGCACAGAAACCCCCCGGCTATGGAGACTGCCATATGCTGAGTAAACGTCAAAGTCGTTTACCAGCACATCGCAGTCCCCAGCCCCAACAAAGTGGGTCTCCTGAATTGCAGCTATGTCTACCTCAAGGGCCATGAGGTCCCTCAGCACGCGAGAAGCCTTGCTTCGAGACCTCATGCCCCTCGCATTCAAACTAGCTAGGTTCAAGCTTGTGGCCATGTTTCCCTAACTAGTAATATTCGTCTATCAAGGGTCTGAAATCCTCGGGGGAAAGGGCGTCAAAGGTCTGCCCAAGACTGCCCGTAAGCAGGACAGGCGTAAGCCGCCCGTCTTTGGCCAGACCTCCCACTCCAGAGGGAACGTCAACTTAATAGCCCTATAAAAGGAGGGGTGAACGTAAACCGGGACCCTCCCTTCGCATCGCTTCGCGATTGGCTCTAGAGATGGGTGCTCCCCGTCTATTAATCTTATCCCCGGGAATGCCGATTTTCCCTCCTCCAACATTCTCCAAAGGGCCTTGGCTCGCCCACCCCTGTTTGGCCTGACGAACGTTACGATCTGTGGAGCGTCAGGGAAGTTTCTGGGGTCGGTGACCTCCTTCCCCTCCACCATCTTGAGGCTCTCCAGTATTCGTAAATATTTTTTCTGTGTTCCACTGAGGTCACCGACCGCCTCATCGACCTCACAGAGACGGACCCCCGGCCAGAATGGACATTTTCTGGTTTTTTCCTTCCTGGGGGCCGTCTTCTCCACTTCCGGTTCTTCTGCTATGACCTCGTGATCTACTGGAGCCGTCACATCTTGCTCCGGGGTGTTGAAAAGGGGAGGGGTGGGCTGAGCGTCCTCTGGGGATGGTTGTGTTGGAGGCTCAGTAGCTGCTTCTTCCTGTTCTTCCATTTCCTCCTCTTTTTCCGAGGATTTCCGAGGGGGAGACTTCTTCGGGGATGCCTTTGGGGTTCCCTTCCTCTCTTTTTTCCCTGCTTGTTTTCCCGAGGGTTCACCTTCCTCCCCCTCGGACTCCGAGGAGCTCACTTTCAGCTTTCGTTTTGCGGTCGTCGCCGGTGTCCTTGTTGGTGCTGGAGGGGCGACTCCTTCCTTCTTGCCCCTCTTGGCGACGACCTTGCTCCATACACCTCCTTCATCGACATTCTCCTTACTGCCCTCCGCCACTGGTATCTCCTTAGCCCCCGTTTTTGCTCCGGTTTTTGGAGGGTCAGGTCCCTTTCTTTGGGGGCAGAAACGGGCAACGTGGCCGGGTTTTGAGCATTGCCAGCAGTATGGCCTCCTTCCTTCAACTATCACCGCCATCTGCCAGCTTTCACAGGTCAACTGGGCCGGGATGTCGTGGAAACTCTTTCGGTCCACCTTCATATAAATTTTATATGACCCAGTTTGGATATTTCTAGGCCCCTTTGTAGGGACAACTTCTTCGACTTCTCCAAACTGGGCCAAGGTGGCACCCAACTGATCCCCCGTGATAAAGCTTGGTACCCCGAGCACTGTTATCCCGGCTCTCCTCTTTGACAAGTACTCGGGGCGTAACCTCAGATTCTTCCACGTGAGGTCTCCTCCTGCCAGCTTTTCTGCCTCCTCCTTCGTCGGCAGGAGGAGATCCCACGTAGCGTGGTACTTCCTGACTAGGTACTGTGCGGGTATTTTTAAGTCACCGATGACGTCGCACATTTTTTCTAGTGGTACGCCCGTCAAACCTTTGCCGTTTGCGTCTAAGGTGACCAGGGAGACTGTACGCAGCTTAATGTCCTCCAAGGCTCCTGGGATGATCCCCAACTTATTCCCGGTGACATATTCTTTGTATTTGCCTTCCAGCAGCCTTTGGTAGTATTCCGGGGTCTTCTTCGTTATCTTCTTTGGACCCCATACCCCGCTCTCCTGTACCGCTGCTGTGGATTTGCTGGTCCCTGCTGTTTCTTGTGGTACCACTTTGTTTCCCTGTCCCGGTGGAATTGGGGAACAGTCGCTGTTTGTGAGGGATGGCCACTCGAATTGGCTGTTTGGCATCGACAACCCGACCCCTCCCACCCTGGGGGAGCACCCATCTACTACTATGACTTCCGCCGACTTGCACCTCCGCAGACCCTCTTCTTTCTCCTTAGCCGGACTTCCCCTCGCTGACTGCGATCTGGTAAGAGGTTCCTTTTCCAGCACCCACCACTTTTTGACCGGTCTCTTCTTGTTCACCGCCTCGACCGTTGGGGTACCGACCGCTGCGGATACGACCCCACTGGTGCTGCCTTTCGGGGTGGCAGCACCCGACTCTCCGCTACTGGGGTTGGCGGACCCCGCTCTCGATCCGAACATGGTGTTGCCTTTCGGGGTGGCAACACCCGACTCGACCCTACTGGGGGTGGCGACCCCCGCTCGCGATCCGAACCACTCTGGGGCGGCGACCCCAGTAACCCTTCTCGAACTGGGGGTGCCTTGCGGGACGGCACCCCCCGGACCCTTCACGGACACTACACCCGGGGCGTCCCCCAAGGTGGAAGGAGCAGAGGTCTGCTCCATCTATTTTGGTGGCCCAAGGCCCGGCTGATCACCCGCCGATTCGGAAACCAAGGGGACCTTCGCCAAAAGAGGCACGTCAGTTTCCCTTGGCCCTGCCGGCTGCTTAAGTGACAGCTGGACCCTGGACTATCTGTAATAAAAAGAGAAAGCGCAGTTAATGGTGCCCAGAGTGGGCAAAAACAACAATAAGCAAAGAACGCAAAAGAATAACTTTTGGCCAATGACCAAAAGCGCTTGATTGCCGCGAACCAAAAAATTGGAGGGGCAGCAAGCTCTTTCGTTGAAATCAAGATGGAAACAGGTCACTTAGATGATCGTTACTCACAAAAACAGGTTTTATTTAGTCGTATCGGCCCCGGACCTGGCATTATCTACTGCCAGGCCCTCATTTGGGGTCCGATACAACTTAGGCACAAGGCCAGTAAGGGGGAAGTGGGGAAGAAAACGGGACTTTGCTAAATTCGCTAGCTAAACTTGCGTTAGAAAGCAAGTATTTTATTTAGAAAACCTATACTAGATTCTATCATAACACATCCGCCTACATTCTTACCAGGACCTACTTAAAAGAGACAGCTCCCCAGCTTATCGGGATGGCGGGCGACACTCGTACTGTAAAAAGAGAAGAATATGTACAAAAGAAAAACAAAACAAAATGGTATTTACAAACTTAAAGTAATGTATTGTATTTTTTTTTTTTTTTTTTTTTTTTTTTTATAAATGGGGGTGCGATGATGGGGAGGGGGGCAAACTAAAATACACCCAAAAAGAAAGAAAAAGAAAACAACTTAATAAAATGCCTATGGGGGCGGGTTAGTAAGGGGACCCTCCCTACCTAACGGCTGGTCTGTCGTATGAAACGCCCACTGTCTTCCAATCCATTTCCCCCAGGGGGAAAGGGTGAAAGCAAGCAGGTCGCTCCCTAGGGGGGAGTGGAGGAACTAGGGACTTGTAAGAAAAATAACTTAGGGTCGGGGATCACAGGGATGGATGGCGTCTTCCAAGATAAAATACGTAAGGGGTACAATCGGGCCGAGGACAAAATAAAACTGGTGGACTTTGGGCATCTTTGGAAGCTCTCCTAGTGCCAATCTTATCAGAAAACAAAGAACTACAGGGGACGGGATCAAACTCACATTCACCCTAGTCTAGGCCCTAAATAAAGTATGTGCTTTCCACTCTAGGTGGTTACTCCGCCTAACTAGCAAACCTACTCCTACCCATGATTACGGGGTAAACCCCGTATTAATATATGAGGGGCTGGGTTCCGAGTGCACGACAATCGAAACTTCAGCACCTCCAGACGAATACTACTAGGGTGGAAACACAAGCTCGTACCTAGCTCCTCGTCGGATGCACAAACTAGTGTTGTGCACCCATCTCCTATCAAAGTCGATGCGGGGCAATCTTTTCCAATCACATCTGATTTTTATTTTAAGTTGATGCTTAAAATAAAGGACCAGATCGTGATCGGAAGCAGATTGCCCCTCATAGACAATGCTCAGACGTGTAACCCACGTCACTAACCTAGCTACAGCCAGTATCGCCAGAAACACCGCCCGTTTCTCCCTGCTAAACGGCGGGTCCACATTGTCAACCACGTACGCCAAATCAAGTGGCACCGACCGCTCGGGGTCGATGCGAGCCGTTACCCCCTCGACATACCTCCAGAGACTCCGCACCTCGCTGCAAAGAAAGAACGCGTGGTCACGCGTTTCGTCCTCGTTCTCATCGTTGCAGCGTGGGCACGGGGGAAAATAATAACCGGGATCCCGGAAATCCCTGGCAAGTCGGTCGAAGAGAGGCAACGCATCCCGGACTAGCCTCCACGTTACCGAAAATTCCGCATTATTGATGTAGCTACTGGCAGGCGCCCAACTCCAAAGCGAGCGAACCTCCCCCCTCGACAGGTGTAGCCGCTCCACCAGCGGATCGTTCGCGGTACCCTCCACTAACTCCTCATATAGCCTCCACCTAGGCCGTGCAAGGTCATTGGACCCCGGCAATGCCCTAAGGGCGGCTCGGCATTCGGTCAGGAAGCGCCCTTCCCCCGCTGGTCGACGGCGACCTTCGGCGGCGGGGTTGGTTAATAGCCGTGGGAAAACGCGCTGCACGGCCGGAACCCAGGGTGCCTCCTCTATCAGTGTCCGACTCAGGAACGCCAGTCTTTCTGCGCGTTGATGGCTGCGCAGATCAGGCATCCCCAAGCCTCCCTCGCTAAGCTTCTGCGTACAGACCTGTCTACGGACATACGGCTTTCCTCCCTTCCAGAGCAGTTTGAAAAGGAGTCGCTCTAAAGCCTTACAGCGGTCCGCAGGCAGGGGAAGAACAGATAAACGGTAAAGGATCAACGGAAACACGTAAGTGGCGCATGCCTCCGCACGACCCTTCAAGGACAATCTCCTTCGAATCCAAGTTCCGACAGCGGATTCGACCTTAGTCTGTACCTCCGACCAATTCTTGTCCAGCTGGAGATCCGGCCCGAACCACACACCGAGGATCTTAACCGGGCCATCAGTCCAGCCGAACGCACCTGGAAGCGAGTTTACCCCGGTCCAGGCGCTCAACCGCAGGCCGACGGACTTGCTGCGATTGATCACGGCCCCTGTGACAACTTCGTACTCAGCGATCGCCTTTATCACCGCTTCGATGTCGTTACGACTGGCTGCGAAAACGGTGACGTCATCGGCGTACGCGGACACCCTGGCAAATCGGCGGCCAGGTAGAGCAATGCCGCGTAGGACTGGTCTCGCCGCCTCGTCCCTTAATTTGCGAAGGAAGGGCTCCAACGCCAGGACATAGAGCAGAGGCGACAGCGGACAGCCCTGCCGCACCGACCGGGAGACCCCAAAGGACTCCGACAACCTACCATTGACTTGCACCACCACCGCGGGGTCACGATACAGGGCGGAGATCCACTTGCGGAAGTCCGGACCAAAGCCGGCGGCCTCCACAACAGCCCTCAGGAACCCATGGTCCACCCTATCGAACGCCTTGGACTGATCTAAATTGATCAGCGCGGCTCCTGTGTCGTCTTCTAACCCCTCTATTATCGTGCGCACCAAGTGCAGATTGTTTTGAATTGTTCGACCCTTCACAGCGTAGTTCTGATCCGGTTCGACCAACTCGTCGATAACAACCTGCAGTCGGTTTGCAAGAATACGGGCCAAAATCTTAAAATCTGCGTTAAGCAGAGTTATGGGCCTATAATCATCTAAGTTCCCCCCACCATGTTGGTTTCCCTTCTTCAGAAGCGTGACCACTCCTTTGGTTACCTGCCTCGGGATCGAGTCCTGGGCAAACCAGTGGTTAAACACGCCCGTCAAAAGGGGCACAAACATGGGCGACAGCCTCAAGTACAATTCGTAGGGCAAACCATCGAGCCCCGGAGATTTGTTGTGGCCAACCTGCTTCAACGCAGTAATGACCTCACGCTCCGTAACCACCCCCTCGCAACTAGCCGCTCGGGCCGCAGTAAGGCGGGGCGAGCCAGCTAAATAGCTGCCAAACTCCTGGCCGCGGAGTCTGGGTAGTTTGGTGAAGCGCTCCTCCAAATGTTGCCGAAACCCATTGCAGATCTCCCGCGCCGATACGAGAGAACGTCCTTCCAGGTTTTTCACCTCCCGAATGTACCCATCCGAGCCGCGTCTTAAAGCGGCCTTACGCTCAACAGCGTCAACGTTCACGGCTTCGTTGGAGACTCTCTTTAACCTAGCCCTAACTACTTGACCTTCATATCGCTCGCTAGCCAAGCGATTGAGGTCCCCCTTAATTAGTGCTAGATCTAGGGAATCCCCCCCCTGCCACCGCCCGGGTCAATCTATCCTCTAGGTGCTTTTTGGTCCGAGCCCTAGTTAAAGCGAGGCTTTGGCTATATTGGACACAAAAATGCCTAATGGTGACCTTAAGATTAACCCACCATCTACTCCCGGTAACCGCCCCCACTAACTCCCTCTGAATTAGTGTCGTCAGCTGCTCCCGGAAGTCGACCGACTCCAACAAGGAGGCGTTCATCTTCCAGTAGCCAGCCAACCTAGGCCTATTACCTAACTTCAAACGGGCCAACACGAGTTTGTGGTCCGAATGACCTAACCAGTGGAACGTGGGACAAGATAGAAAATCTACGTCGCTCCTTCTAATTAACATCCTGTCCAAGTATGTACTTGGATAGGCGGCCGCACTAGTATGCCACGTCCACATCTCCCTCCCGGGGTGATCCAGACGGAACCTGTCGACCAGATCGCACGAGGCCATCAGGTCAGACAGGCTGCTTTCACACCTACCCGGCCCTCTAGACCCCCCGACCCTATCTAACTTGGGGTCCAGGATGGCATTCCAGTCCCCCATTAATACTACCCGCTCCGGACCCGAGAGAAACCCCTCCACCCGCCGAAAAAAGGAAACCCTCTCGGTTTGGATGTTGGGCGCATAAACTGCCATGATCCGGAACGCGCCGCTGCTAACGGCAACATCGACCACGACCAGCCTCCCATGAGCGTCCGCATGAACAAGTGTAACCGTCGCAGATAGGGTGCGACTTACTAGCACAGAAACCCCCCGGCTATGGAGACTGCCATATGCTGAGTAAACGTCAAAGTCGTTTACCAGCACATCGCAGTCCCCAGCCCCAACAAAGTAGGTCTCCTGAATTGCAGCTATGTCTACCTCAAGGGCCATGAGGTCCCTCAGCACGCGAGAAGCCTTGCTTCGAGACCTCATGCCCCTCGCATTCAAACTAGCTAGGTTCAAGCTTGTGGCCATGTTTCCCTAACTAGTAATATTCGTCTATCAAGGGTCTGAAATCCTCGGGGGAAAGAGCGTCAAAGGTCTGCCCAAGACTGACCGTAAGCAGGACAGGCGTAAGCCGCCCGTCTTTGGCCAGACCTCCCACGTCCAGAGGGAACGTCAACTTAATAGCCCTATAAAAGGAGGGGTGAACGTAAACCGGGACCCTCCCTTCGCATCGCTTCGCGATTGGCTCCAGAGATGGGTGCTCCCCGTCTATTAATCTTATCCCCGGGAATGCCGATTTTCCCTCCTCCAACATTCTCCAAAGGGCCTTGGCTCGCCCACCCCTGTTTGGCCTGACGAACGTTACGATCTGTGGAGCGTCAGGGAAGTTTCTGGGGTCGGTGACCTCCTTCCCCTCCACCATCTTGAGGCTCTCCAGTATTCGTAGATATTTTTTCTGTGTTCCACTGAGGTCACCGACCGCCTCATCGACCTCACAGAGACGGACCCCCGGCCAGAATGGACATTTTCTGGTTTTTTCCTTCCTGGGGGCCGTCTTCTCCACTTCCGGTTCTTCTGCTATGACCTCGTGTTCTACTGGAGCCGTCACATCTTGCTCCGGGGTGTTGAAAAGGGGAGGGGTGGGCTGAGCGTCCTCTGGGGATGGTTGTGTTGGAGGCTCAGTAGCTGCTTCTTCCTGTTCTTCCATTTCCTCCTCTTTTTCCGAGGATTTCCGAGGGGGAGACTTCTTCGGGGATGCCTTTGGGGTTCCCTTCCTCTCTTTTTTCCCTGCTTGTTTGCCCGAGGGTTCACTTTCCTCCCCCTCGGACTCCGAGGAACTCACTTTCAGCTTTCGTTTTGCGGTCGTCGCCGGTGTCCTTGTTGGTGCTGGAGGGGCGACTCCTTCCTTCTTGCCCCTCTTGGCGACGACCTTGCTCCATACACCTCCTTCATCGACATTCTCCTTACTGCCCTCCGCCACTGGTATCTCCTTAGCCCCCGTTTTTGCTCCGGTTTTTGGAGGGTCAGGTCCCTTTCTTTGGGGGCAGAAACGGGCAACGTGGCCGGGTTTTGAGCATTGCCAGCAGTATGGCCTCCTTCCTTCAACTATCACTGCCATCTGCCAGCTTTCACAGGTCAACTGGGCCGGGATGTCGTGGAAACTCTTTCGGTCTACCTTCATATGAATTTTATATGACCCAGTTTGGATATTTCTAGGCCCCTTTGTAGGGACAACTTCTTCGACTTCTCCAAACTGGGCCAAGGTGGCACCCAACTGATCCCCCGTGATAAAGCTTGGTACCCCGAGCACTGTTATCCCGGCTCTCCTCTTTGACAAGTACTCGGGGCGTAACCTCAGATTCTTCCACGTGAGGTCTCCTCCTGCCAGCTTTTCTGCCTCCTCCTTCGTCGGCAGGAGGAGATCCCACGTGGCGTGGTACTTTCTGACTAGGTACTGTGCGGGTATTTTTAAGTCTCCTATGACGTCGCACATTTTTTCTAGGGGTACGCCTGTCAAACCTTTGCCATTTGCATCTAGGGTGACAAGGGAGACCGTACGCAGCTTAATGTCCTCCAGGGCTCCTGGGATGATTCCCAACTTGTTACCGGTGACATATTCTTTGTATTTGCCCTCCAGCAGCCTTCGGTAGTATTCCGGGGTCTTCTTCGTTATCTTCTTCGGACCCCATGCCCCGCTCTCCTGTACCGCTGCTGTGGATTTGCTGGTCCCTGCTGTTTCTTGTGGTACCACTTTGTTTCCCTGTCCCGGTGGAATTGGGGAACAGTCGCTGTTTGTGAGGGATGGCCACTCGAATTGGCTGTTTGGCATCGACAACCCGACCCCTCCCACCCTGGGGGAGCACCCATCTACTACTATGACTTCCGCCGACTTGCACCTCCGCAGACCCTCTTCTTTCTCCTTAGCCGGACTTCCCCTCGCTGACTGCGATCTGGTAAGAGGTTCCTTTTCCCGCACCCACCACTTTTTGACCGGTCTCTTGTGCACCGCCTCGACCGTTGGGGTACCGACCGCTGCGGATACGACCCCACTGGTGCTGCCTTTCGGGGTGGCAGCACCCGACTCTCCGCTACTGGGGTTGGCGAACCCCGCTCTCGATCCGGACATGGTGGTGTTGCCTTTCGGGGTGGCAACACCCAACTCGACCCTACTGGAGGTGGCGACCCCCGCTCGCGATCCGAACCACTCTGGGGCGGCGACCCCAGTAACCCTTCTCGAACTGGGGGTGCCTTGCGGGACGGCACCCCCCGGACCCTTCACGGACACTACACCCGGGGCGTCCCCCAAGGTGGAAGGAGCAGAGGTCTGCTCCATCTATTTTGGTGGCCCAAGGCCCGGCTGATCACCCGCCGATTCGGAAACCAAGGGGACCTTCGCCAAAAGAGGCACGTCAGTATCCCTTGGCCCTGCCGGCTGCTTAAGTGACAGCTGGACCCTGGACTATCTGTAAGAAAAAGAGAAAAAGCAGTTAATGGTTGCCCAGAGTGGGCAAAAGCAAAAAACGCAAAAAGAACAACTCCTGGCCAACGACCAAAAGCGCCCGACTGCCGCGATCCAAAAAATTGGAGGGGCAGCAAGCTCTTTCGTTGAAATCAAGATGGAAACAGGTCACTTAGATGATCGTTACTCACAAAAACAGGTTGCGAGAATAGAGATAGGTGAAACGAGGCTGAAATTTGGCTGTTTATATGTTGGGTTTATTTATAGTAAAGTTGCAATAGGGAGGGTAGTTTTCAAGTTTGTTGGTTGAAAGAACAAAGGATGCAAATTTTCTCGCATTCTCATTAGTCAAGAAGGTCACATGATGTCCTTCTCTCTCTCTCTCTCTCTCTCTCTCTCTCTCTCTCTCTCTACAGCATTGCAACATTTAAAAAAATGAAACATTTTTTTTATCAAGGAAAACACTCACTGCATTATATTATTAAAAAAATATTTATTTTTTGACGAGGAAAATGAATGAAAGAAACTTAAAATATTTTCACAAAAAAGCTGTGACCGCCAACCTTTACACTTCGGCGTCCAAAATAAATTGGCTAAACTCGTTTGTGCGCACAGTTTTTGCATGCATTATCCTAAATAAAAACAAATAATTATATTTGGGACCAATCAGATAATTTTCTGAGATTATTCGAAATGGTCTTTCTGGGAGTCACTTTGATTCCTTAAAAAGACACGTTTTTCTTAAAGAAACCAGTTGAGCCGAAAACAATGAACTGGCGTCCTCGCCATCCCACCGTTCAACTTTGAGCTTGCTAACATGTCTACACACAAACACACACACACAAACAACTTGAATGTTTTTTATTGCCTGCTCACTAATAACCAATGCATCTATTGAAATATTATTAACCTTTATCAATAAGTCTTCTTTCTAATATAAAACAATGAACAATGATTCTTATTAATAACTTTTAATAAAATATAATTTATATAATAGAGCGGAAAATTTTTTATACAATTTTCTGAACACTGTAATGCACGATTCTTAAACCATCGACTTCTTCGATATCTTAACTAATGAATCCTTGTTTTTACAATTTGTTGTCTATAGTGATTGATTTTTTTTAAATTAAAACCACAATAGCAGTTGTTCTATTTGATAAATTTTCGTAATTTTTAGACAACAGAACAATTGCTAGCGCCCTCAATATGCAAATCTTTACGGTTCAACGCTTCACGGCACTGTTCAATGCATCGGACGATACAGTCTTTGGTGTGGTTTCAAGGCAGGGCTATATCCTGCCACCTCACCTCCTCGAAGTCGGCTTTAAAGTTAACACCAAAGTGTAGCAGAATGTGCTGAAGGGTATAGTGATTCCCTGGTCTAATCAGGTGGCAGCTAGCAGACTCTGGATGTGCCAGCAGAACTTGGCGCCCGCCCACAAGTTTGAGAAGGAGTGCTACGACTTTGTACACTTCTTTCACTGGCCCTACCTCCTCCGTCGACCTGAACCCACTGGACTACTTTGTTTGGTCCAACGTTGAGAACATCACCAACATGACCCCCACGATAACAAAGCCAGACTTATCACCACCATTTGCTAAGTATCGAGGCGATTATTGAGAGTGAAGGTGGATACTTTGAATAGATTTCAGCTCTTCGTGCTACGTGTTCGACTATTAATTTATAGCAGTGAAAACTCTTGTATCTCTGATAATGTATCTTGTTGGAAGAGACAGAGGAAACTCTTGATTTAACAAGGTATTCAATCAACAGTCTGCTTCAACCAATTAAAACAGAAGGAAAATTCTCCCAGATTTTAGCATCTATAATATAATAATGTGTGTATGTATGTATGTATGTATGTATGCATGCATGTATGTATAAAAAGCAAAAGACTATTTTTCTTTCCTTTTTATCTTCCAATATTTTTCTCGCTTACAAATCGTACAGACACAAATCGAAGAAAATATAAAAGAACGAAAACAATAAAATGGAAGTAAAACAAGGCAAACTAATCTAAGCAAGGAGACCAGATATGATAATAGCTAACAAGAGGGAAATTGCTGTAATACAAATAATCTTAGGGGCACTAGGAACAGTTCTCAAAACCTGGATACAAGACTAGGAAAAAATTGAATAAAAGGCAGATCAATACAGAACAAATATGACACACAAACAAAAAAAACTTGAGTGTAAACATCACCTTACATAACTAGTGAACACTAACTATTACAGGCCGTAATAGAAATAAAACTAAGAAAATAACAGAAAAAATATTTAGATCCATTGGATTTCGGGTACTTCCAACTGTCTGTTGAAACGCATTGAAGAGCATTAATGATCAAGGTCCCTCTCTCTCTCTCTCTCTCTCTCTCTCTCTCTCTCTCTCTCTCTTTCTCTCTCATTCTCTCCCTCTCTCTCTCTCTCTCTCCCCCTCTGTCTCTCTCTGTGTATGTTCTGACTTTGGAACACCTAGTGAATTAAGATCCTCATTTTCTCCCACTTGAAAGAAGCCCCACTTTTAAAAAAAAAAACTTCTTGGGACTGATTTTCACTCCAGACACGAAATGGAAAACTTACATCAAACCTGCTGATAAAGTCACTATAAAAATGATTGAATGCTTCTACCAGAAAGTACCCCATTCCTGACATAATCTTCTACCTACATAAGAGCCAGATATATGGGGAGGTGCTGCTTTGACAGAGTATAAAATTGACTACGCAATCTAGTGGAGAATGACATTTTCTCGTTCTTACATCCCCTTTCTCTAAGAAAAGATATTGTTAGCTTTTCTCTGCTGTATTGTTATCTTCCTGGTACGTGCTCGGCTGAGCTCTAATCCTTGATCTCTCTTGCAAGGAAAATATTTATAAAACGAACTCATCTAACTACAACCACGGCATGAAACTTTCCTGTTTCCCTCTCTGTACTAAAAAAACAAACATCTGTGGAACAAAATATTACGAGGTTGATTTCCAACAAACTACAACATGGTCGTCTTGAAATCTAATATAAGCAAATACTTATTAATCCGTTCTCTCAGATAATAGATTCCTTTTATGTAATCTTCCGTTCATTCGACCCACTGATTCAATTCCTTTAATAAAACGTTCACTGTTTACCTGAACATTTCTTTAACGTTTATCTTCGAGTGCTTCTTCTCCGGCCTCGATAAAGGGTGATAATAAGTATTTAAAAATCTATTTATATTTCATTGCGTTTCTGATTTTTTGAGATGAGGATTGATAATTCATATTATTTGGATTATTTGAACAACTTGAGTAGGGTTTATTTGTTTAAGAAAACAGTTTAACAAGAACTTATTTACATTAGACTTGACAACGACCATGGTTATAGTCAGCGAGGAAGCATCACATTAGACTGATAGACTAGAGCTTGATTAAGCATGAACTCAAATATTTGGGCGTGAAGAGGGGAGAGGCTTATAGGGCGATACTGGGTCCGTTCTTTCGCCAGAAGTCCATCACCTTACAGCTGTTAAACTTCTTACCGACAAACAATACGGATTTAGGAAAGCCTGTTCTACTGTAAAGATTCTAACTGTAATATCTGAACGTATATACCATGCACTGGATAAGGCAGGGTAGTGAAGGGTAGTAGCCTAGATATATTTAAGGCTTTTCACAGAGTATGACACGATGGTCTTCTCATGAAAATCACATCCTATGGTATTACTGGACGAATACTTAGCATAATTAAATCCTTAATTAATTAGAGAAGAATCCAGGTTTACTTCGATGGCTATAAATCCAAGCAATATGATATAAATACGGGTATACTTCAGGTGTCGATCCTTAAACCTTTGTTATTTCTGATATTCATAAATGACCTCCGTGATAAAATAGTCTCTGAGATGGGTATATTTGCTGACGACACTACGCTCTATAAAGGCATTAGGGAGAACAAATAAACACATACTCAAGGCAACCGTAGATACACTAGATGAAGACCTCCAGTCTGTAGTGGCGTAGGGTCAAAAATGAATGGTAACATTCAATGCTGCCAGAACTAATAATTACAAGAAACCTTTTTCAATCACCAATAGCTAGTGCTAAAGATACATTACCTGAAAGTATTTTTTAAAACTCCTCGGCCTATCGTTCACAGGGAACATGAGTTGGAACAGATACATGGAGAGCATTGTCAGGACCACTGCGAGGAAGGTGGTCTGTGTTTATTTGCTTCCCCATGGGAACAAATAAGGCATGAGACCGTTTTTAAATCTACAGAGGGGGAGAGGAATGGGGACCAGCTCCCGAGATGTGGGAAATGAAAACTGGATAGTGAGAGTCTCTTGGTATATAGGGTTTTTGCTTGCAGCATCTTCCGGAACAGATACTACACTTCCAGATATTAAATCTTTTATTCAGGCAAAAATGAACATGAACAAAAAACTTAGGCACAAGCCAAACTCAAACGGGGGGAAATATGGGGGTTGTTTGTCATCCTTGTCACTCTAGAACTAAATAAAAGTTTCTTAGCTAGAATCTTCTTCCACCCCTCTGCGAAGAAGGTGGTCTCTCTCTACCGTGCTAGAAAGTTACTTACGCCTGAAAGTATCCTGTACATCTAATAGGACACCATTCGCCCATGTATGGAGTATTGTTGACACACTTGGGCTGATGCATCAGCTAATAGTCTATCTCCTGGACAGGTTAGGAAGAGTCGCCAACCTGGTAGGTCCTGAACTGTCATCTAAGCTGCAACCTCTGTTCCATCGACGAAATGTTGCATCCCTCTGCCGGTTCTACAAGTATTTAATGAGGGATGCTCTGATGACCTACAAGCTCTTGTACGCCTCTCGGCGTAAATACCCCCGGCAAACGGACGATGGATGCCCTGATTATAATTGCACGAAGAGAAAATGATTTGAACTCCTTTATTTAATGTAAAAGTTTTAACATTACAAAAAGGATGGAATACTGTTGCCATATCTGGGCAGGAGCTGCTAAAAACAGCCTATCCTGCTTTGACAGAGTACAAAATAGACTTCGTGGCTTAGTGGGGGATGCCCTTTTCTCTACCCTGCAACCTCTCTCCCACAGAAGAGACGTTGCGAGCCTATCCTTGTTTTATCGTTATTTCCATTGCAGGTGCTCGTCTGAACTC